>NC_069502.1:340450253-340505253 GCF_027579735.1 Bombina bombina | reverse complement strand
GATCAAACATCTCAGTAATATAATATTCTTCATAGAGCGTTGTGTATAGAGTTCTGAAAAAAATTATTCTAATTCACTCAGTAATGTAGTATAGTACTCATTTATATATATAAATGAAGAACTCACTCTCCCATGGGGTGATGGACATTACTCCCCTTTGTCCATTTTACTTACTTTAAATTCATGTACTTTACTACATGGTGTGACAACTCCACTGATTCTCTTTTACTTCCTTCTCATAGCTCTTCAAAACTGGCCTGATATTTTTTTCTTTATCATACACACTTCCAGACATTCTTCCTCAATCCAAGTCACATTAGGGGCATGTGTACACAGTCATGTGATCAAGCTTGTTGGAGGCCATATTACAAGTGGGCAAAGCACAAAGAAACATGTAGATTCCCTCCATCTTTTGTCTGAGCTGGTAACTGTTCATATAAAGGGGTAAATTATGGATTCACGCTCAGAAAAGAAGAAAGCAATACTTAGACCAACTGCAATGTTGACGCAGTAAGTCCTGGTTTGAGTGATATTCATCTTGCTCCTGTTTTATGAGTATATAGCCCAGCACTCACTCAAGCAGAAACAATGCAAATTTCACACTAAGGGGCTTTATTAACATTGCCTGGCCAGGTGCTCATTCTTTTTAACCTTCAGTTTATATTTCTAGCCACAAGTCTAATACAGAGACCATAACTAATGTTACTGGTTGTGCATTATGCTTTAATGAGACTAATATAAGAAGTTCAGGTTTTTTTAAAGCCAGTAATTATTTGTTATAAATGGGTGCCACCTACAGCAATTTAACATTTCTACTGCTTCAGAGCAACTTTCAGATATTTTGGGTTTCTCAGACTTTGGAGACAAAGCATTTATTGAGACTGCATCTATATTACCATATCTCATAAGGTCAATCAGACACTTAAAGGGACATAATACTCATATGCTAAATCACTTGAAACTGATGCAGTATAACTGTAAAAAGCTGACAGGAAAATATCACCTGAGCATCTCTATGTAAAAAAGGAAGATATTTTACCTCACAATCTCCTCAGCTCAGCAGAGTAAGTTCTGTGTAAAAAGTTATACTCAGCTGCTCCCAGCTGCAGGTAAAAAAATTAAAAAAAATGAAGAAATGAACAGCAGCCAATCAGCATCAGCAGTGCTGAGGTCATGAACTCTTACTGTGATCTCATGAGATTTGACTTAACTCTCATGAGATTTCATAGTAAGCTTCCTTTACCTGATTGGTGAAATAATATGAGAGTGCACGAAGCTCATCCTTTCAGTTGTCCCGGGACAGACATACTAATATGCTGCTTAGAAATCCTTTACAATGGGAGGTGGCTACTGAGGAACTTTTGAGGTAAAATATCTTTCTTTTTTACATAGAGATGTTCAGGTGATATTTTCTAATCAGCTTTTTACAGCTATGCTGCATCATTTTCAAGTGTTTAAACATTTGGGTATTATGGCCCTTTAATGTAACAACAGATTACCAAACTGAGGCATCAAGTGGGACTAGTATAACTTTTCCTCACACCATAACCTAAAAATAAATATCCTATTTCTCCCTCTTTATTAAATATTCAGGCTATAACAACTTTATTGAAAAAATATAACTATTTTTAAAATAAATAATATCTGCAGCAAGTGACCATGTTTCATTAACTACTACCTAATTTTTGAGAGCCTTATAGTCTTGGTCTGTGTCTAATTAACATTAAATGTGCAATTCTAATGACCAATTTGTATTTGATTACATATCTATCCGTGATGTGTTCAGCTAGCTCCTAATAGTGCATTGTTGCACCTTCAACAAAGGATACAAAGAAAATTAAGCAAATTTGATAATGAAGTAAATTGGAAAGGTATTTAAAATGATATGCTCTATCTGAATGATGAAATAAAATGTTTGGGTTGCACGACCCTTTAATGTCTCAGCAACCACTGCTCATTTTTCACAAATAAAAAAACAAATAAATCTGCGCGTTAAATTTCTTAAAGAGTCGTACAGGCTTGGCTAATTATTTTCAATGTTAAGAGATAGTACCTTTTTTTTCAACACTTTATAACATTAAAACAGTTCAGCATGTCATGTGTCATTGAGGAAGCTGGCAAAACTGCCTAATTTTTAAAGACATTTTTCACATAATCCAAAAATAAACAATTTACAGGGCTTAATATTGAACAGTATGACAAACTCTTTATACAAGCATATGTACATACACACATGCCACATTACCAGGGGGATATAATTTGTATGAGCCAATGCAATGGCATATACTCACCTAAAGCATTAAGGGATAGATTACAAGTGGAGCGGTATTTTGTGTTTTCGCTATAGCCAAAACTACGCTAGTATTTACATTTTTGAGCTAGCCATGTTGTGCTGGTATTACAAGTTGAAAGTAAACTGTTTTTTTTTTTTCGCAACTGTGCTAACCCGACATGAAAATATGAATATTTCATATTCAAATGTTCTTAACATAACGGAATATGTTTATTCATAATTAAATATTTCTACATATAACTGATCTTTTTTTAAACAAATATATTTATACCTATATATATATATATATATATATATATATATATATATATATATATATATATATATATATATATATATATATATATATATATATATATATACACAGGTAGCCCTCAGTTTACGCCGGGGTTAGGTTCCAGAAGGAATGATTGTAAATCAAAACCATTGTAAATTGAAACCCAGTTTAAATGTAAGTCAATGGGAAGTGAGGGAGATAGGTTCCAGGCCCTTGTCAAAATTGTCATAAGTAACACCTAATACATTATTTTTAAAGCTTTGAAATGAAGACTTTAAAGGCTAAACAGCATTATAAACCTAATAAAATAATCACAACACAGAATATATAATTAAACTAAGTTAAATGAACAAAAACATTTGCTAAACAACATTATAAACCTAATAAAATAATTACACAACACAGACTTCACTTGCATTTTTCTGCAAACAGTTCTTTCTATGCATTTCAATCTGGACTGATTTATAGACAGGAAGATCTTGTTCCTTTGAAATCTGCTCAATAGCTCCGGTCTGGTTAAACTGATTAATTTCAGCTTGCTTGGCTTTGATGCAAGACAAGGGGACAGCTCCACATACTGGCTATTTGAATAAATGCACTGCTTCTCAATGCTTTTCAATAGCAGTCACATGACTGGGAAAAAAGGTTGTTATTCTGAAACGGTGTAAATTGAACCGTTGTAAACCGAGGGCCACCTGGTATATATATATATATATATATATATATATATATATATATATATATATATATATATATATATATATATATATATATATATATATATATGAATATTTATTTATAAATACACAGACCATATTCTGCTATGTGCAGAACATTGGAATGTGAAATATTTACAGTAAATACATAGTTAAACATATCTATATTCATACAAATACATCTTTAGCAATATATCTGTATGTATTTCTATGTTAAAGGACTTTTTTTTTCCTAACACCCAAGATCTCATATCTTTTAGCCCTTATAACTTTTTTGTGCAATATTTATTTTAAATAAATAATTTTTATTAGACAGTGTTATTATGCACCTCACTTGTAATCTAGCCCTAAGCATTTAAAAGGATATGAAACCCAACGTTTTTCTATTTTAAACAAGTTTCCAATTTACTTCTATTATCAAATTTGCTTTGTTCTTATAGTATGCTTTGTTGAAGAGATACCTGGCTAGGTGGCATGAAGTAGTGCTGCCATCTAGTGGTCTTGCAAATAGATAGCATTCTTGTAAAACTGCTGCCATATAGTACTCCAGACATGTGCACGCTCCTGAGCTTATGGCCCTGATTTTCAACAAAAGATACCAAGAAAGCAAAGAAAATTTGATAATAGAAGTAAATGAGAAAGTTTAAAATTGCATGCTCTATCTGAATCATGAAAGAAAATGTTTGGGTTCCATGTCCCTTTAAGTGTGGGGGAGGGAGCAGAATGTTTGTGGTCCCTACAGTGGACAAGAGTGTTTCAGATAGTTCACACGTTTGCTTGAGGAAAGACAGGTTAAATCAGGCACTGATAACAGCTCAGATCAATAACTAATACATCTTTATATTTGTTTACAAGCCGTCTCATAAGATGCCATTAGAACAAATAACACAAATAAACAAATGTTAACTGAACCCAGGCTATAGGCATTTAGTTTGTTCTTGCATTATTCTCCCTGTTAGATAAACAAGTCTAATCAGAATTCCATGTAATTGTAATTGTGGTTATAAGTGTAATTGTAGATGCACCCCCAGAGTCATGTTAAAGGCTAAGCTTATGTTACATTCAAATGATCCCGCTTAGATTCACAATCTGCTTCTTACAAACATCCTCAATATATATTAGCAGAGCTCATTAGGCTGAAATGTAATATTACAAACATCAGGTGGATTTCAATAGCCTCCATTATCAGCATAAGATGGATTGCTCACATCGAGAACTTGGGCCAAGTGGGCACAATTTAGATTCAATAAACTACCCATTCTTGAATATGATTTATCTATTACACTAGGTGACATTGCCCTTTGCAACAACTGTATTTCATTGTAAGAAGGATTTCTTGAAACTAGAGGGTTGGGTATTTTGAATAAAGCATATGAAACTTCATTTTAATAAATTGCCCACAAAATGCCTTGTTGGCTCCGTACTACACCTAATTTTATTCCAATAAAGATAGATGAAAGAAATGCACAGATGGATTTATATAGGAAATTGCAAATATATCTTTTCACTTAAAAAAAACCCCTCATATTGCTTTTAATAACTGAGAAAAAAACAGATCTCAGAACCTCATATAAATGTCTGATGTAATTTTCATTGGCCAAAAACTACAGGCAGCTCCTCTTGATAAAAGATGAGGTATATGCACTATCATTACCATTCCAATACTCTAATTAGTACTGTATACTCTCTTAATTTAAACGTTTCTCTATGAATCTCTACAATATGTGCGCTAAACATCATTATTTAAATACTACCTTATCTCCAAAGAGAAAGACAATTGCTGGTGAAACAAGTCAGGGGATAGAGGGGGAGGTGAAAAACCTCATGATTTTTTTTTATTTTTTTACTGAGGTGGGTGGGGTCCGCGCCGTCCGCCCGGAGGATTCAACCCGGCGGGGCCGGCCGGCCCGGGCCTTTTTTTCCCAGGGACGCCCCGGTCTCGACCCCCTCCCCCCGGGGAGGGGGGAGGGCCGGGGCGCCCGGGCCCGGGTCCGTCCGCCGGCTCTCCCGCAGGGCACATAGAGATTACAGTTACAAACAGCATATCCATCCAGGATACACAAGTCAGGTCATGTAAAAGGATGACAGTAAACAATGGACTGTGAGTTAGCTATATCAGAAACTACTATGTCTAACCACATCTTCATAACATTTCATAGTAACAAATCTACTTCTGGCAGATAAAAGTGAACTGATTATTTTATATGCAATAAATACAGCATTTTTTATAATCTGGAGCCTGGAAAATGAGTCACATTGTAATACGTATAAAATGAAAATATTAGTTACTGCATAGGAACCTTCTATGTGACATACAGCGTCACTCTTGGAACCATTGAGGTCAGTGAGTACTATCTGAAGGCAAACTAAAGAGACCACTTTTGGATCTCGTGTCATACATAATGAAAAATTGAAGACTTAGGGCCCCGTGTACTAAACGCTGTGCGGACAAGATTCTCAACTAGACTTTGTGGCATAAACAAAGTAAAAAACAAACAAATTTGGGACAAAAACAAACGTAATAACATTAATAAATAAAATACTAATGAAATTTGTTAGTATGCATTAGTTTCGGTTAAATTAGCTTTGAAAGGTTAAATACTTACCTGTAGCTCACTGAAGAGCTGCGCTAATCCCAACACTTCTTTACAGAGCCCCGTGGCACGCTAATAGGTGGATCCCAGAGTCTGTGCTAAAGTAGAAGGTCCTGTAGCGCAGGCTCTTGGATCCGGTGCTTAGCCTCCTATTAGCATGACCTGGGGCTCTGTGAAGAATGGTCGGCAGTAGCACGGCTCTCCAGCGCAATAGCTACACATAAGGCTACAGGTGAACCTGTAGCAAAGGATATTCAGTATTTGTTTCATTTTCAACTAAATGAATACTGAATAGTGCAGCAGATGAATATTCAAAAACTAATTTTTCTGAATAATTGTTCCGAAAGATTAGTCTAAAACAAATGTTTTGCTGCTGCACAGAACTAAAAGATATCAGTTGAAATATTTCAGTGAATTTATGACTAATAGAGGATTGTTTGAGACTCTTTTTATTTGTAAATGACAAACAGATGCTTTCATACGGAAATTGTATAGCATGACGTATGATGATACAACTGTTACTAATAGAGCTCATACAAGAAAATGTGCCTTTCATTCTTTATACACTATATATATTTGTATTCATAACAACTTTATTTAAACAGCATTACAAACACATCCACATACTACATTACATCAGATACAACATATATTATCATGGAGGACAGGAATCATTCCTCTAGCACACATATTTTTCAATCAAAGTTTTTTATTGAGGGAAAAAGAAAAACACAGATCAGAGACAGTGCATCTGACATATATCAACAAAATAGCATAATTTGAATATACATATTTGAGAATCAAAAAGCAACAAAGAAAAGAAAACACGTGTTATGAATCACATATGATAGGGAGTTGCCACTTCAGTGGGGCAACCTCTCAAACAGAGTTAAAGGAAATAATATCAGAGACACTACTCGTATTGACAAGAATTTAGGGACTATCAAACCCTCAATAAATTTTTTTTTTAAAGTGTTATGTCTTTCAGCCCCCACTCTAGGGGGGCTGGGGGATACTATTATATGCTCAAATTGGGAAAAAAGAAATCGTGCTGACCTAGCGAGTTCCAATCATGCCTCCCTGGTTTGCGGCATAGGGAGGTAACCAGAAAAAAAGAAGAGGAGGGAAGGACAGAGAGAGGGAAGAAGAGGAAGAGGGGGGGGGGGAAGAGGAAGAGGGGGGGGGGAAGAGGAAGAGGGGGGGGGGGGGAGAGGGGAGAAAAAAACTAAAAAATATATATAATGAATATGCATTTATATACAGAAAGCTCTTATCTCTACGTACTCCTCCCTACTTATCAATGAATTTGTATCCATTCAGACCATATCTCCCAGTAATCGTCCATTCGATCAAGTGAACTATATACCGATTTTTCCATAGTCGCCAAGAATTGCACCATTTCACAAACAGCAGTCAACGAGGGTGGTTCTAATTGCTTCCACGCTCTAGCAATACACAGTTTAGTGGCAGAAATAATGTATATCAATAACTGTTGATTATGTTTAGGTAGCCCGTCATCGAACACATGAAAGACAACACATTGGGGGGTCAGAGTTACGGACAAATTCATGGAGTGGAGCAGAATCTCAACGTCCCGCCAAAGAGGCACCAGCTTCGGGCACGTCCACCAGATGTGGAGGTCAGAACCTTCCTCTCCACATTGTCGCCAACATAATGGAGACGATCCCGCAAACATCTTGGACAATTTAGTGGGGACTCTATACCATTTCAGTAGTAGTTTGATATAGCCTTCAAAGATAGTCACACAATGTAGTGTCTTTTTCGTTAGAGTTATAGCCTTGCCAATATCAAATTCGGTAAATGTCGAATTTAAGTCCCTGCACCAAGCTTTAATCTGCCAAGGAAGACCCTTAGACTGATCATGGAGGAGAGCTCCATAGTGAAAGGTCAGAGGCTTGTAACCTCCCAATCCGCTTCACCATCTATGCTCCCATTTAGAAAGCTGTCTGGGGTTTCGTTTAGGGAAATCCCATGATTTTAGCAGGTTTAGTAACCTATAGCATTCGAATCTCAGCCAACGAGGGGGGTCATTAATTGAATTAATGATTTGCGAAACAGACTTCAGAGCACTGTTGGAGTAGAAGTGTTCAGACACCGAATTTTGTCCAGTATCCCAGAATTCTGTGTGGATATTGGGTAGGTTCCAAACCAAGCCTCTCATCTGGTGTATTGGGGAGGGGTGCGGGGCAATCTCCGAATGATGTCTGAGACCATGCCATAAACAGATGTTTTGTTGGACGATAGGGTTTGCAATTTGTTTAGTTACAGACTTATAACTGGGAACCCAAATGACGTCCGAGAGGTTTAAGCTCTGAGGAATGGACATCTCCTCCAATCCATACCAGCCCAGTTTTTCTGCACATGGGCCCCAGGCAGATATATGGGAGAGTCTCGTTGCTTCATAATATAAAAAAATGTTTGGGAAGGCTACTCCCCCTTTAGCGTGTTCTCTTTGCATAATCTTATGCCCGATCCTGGGTACTTTACCCTCCCAGACATATTTAGTAAATATCTGGTGTATCTGTTGGAGTATATTATGTGGAATGTTCAGCGGGATACATCTAAAGATATATAAGGCCTTTGGGAGTAAGGACATTTTTACAGTGGCCACTCGTCCCAGCCAAGATATCTCTCTAAAGTCCCATCTGCGAATTAAAGATTGTAATTCTGTTAGTAGTGCATCAAAATTGAGTTTAATTACAGAGTTAATGTCAGCACTAAGTTTTATACCCAAATGTGTGAGGGATGAAGTAGACCATTGAAAGTCATATCTGCTCTGTAAAACATTAAGCTGTTCTTCGGGAATATTAATACAGTATGCCTCGGTTTTGGTTACATTGATTTTATAAAAACTAAACCTGCCAAATTGTTCCAACAAAGAGAAGACCGAATTAATCGAGGAGGTGGGGTCAGTAATGAGAATCGTGACATTGTCCGCATATAGAAAGATTTTCTCTTCTCTATCACCAAAGGGGGCGCCTCTAATTTGTGGGGAGTTTCGTATGGCTTGTGCTAATGGCTCCATTGCTAGGGCAAAGATTAAAGGGGACAGTGGACAACCCTGTCTAGTGCCATTGGAAATGTTAATTTTTGGGGAGCAAAAACCCGTACCTCTCACTCTAGCACATGGATTGAAGTATAATACCTTAATCATATTGATTGCTTGCCGGGGGAATCCAAAGACCTTTAGCACCTCCCATAAGTATTCCCATCTGACCCTGTCAAAGGCCTTCTCGGCGTCTAATGACAGGGCCATCAGGGGCGTATTAGAATTTTTGACCTCAGTAAAGATATTAAGTAATCTCCGGGTATTATCAGGGCCTTGTCTGCCCGGAATAAAGCCGACTTGGTCAACCTTAATCAGGGAGGGGAGCAGGTGTGCCTAGCACACATATTTTAAACCTCACTTGTTAAATTATGAAGCACAAACACTTACTACATTTCCTTTACATACACTGAGGCCACTTTTGGAATCCATATTTGAGATAGAAGATAAAAGAGAAATAAATACTTTATGTTCAAGTGATATAGGACACTTTTGTAACTAAATATTGAAACTAGCTAATTATCAACAGCCTTGGACAAGACAACTTGTCCTCTAACAAAGAGGGTTTGCAAAAAAAAGAGCATCCCTATAGGACTCTAAGGGGGAAGCTTGACTTGAAATAATAATAATAATAATAATAGGAAAAAATCATATAAATAGCCACCATTGTCTGCCAATAGTTGGAGGCTGAAAATTCCATGCTCCTGTTAGACTGAAGCAATATATAATACAGTGTACACAGCTTCCATGCTCCTGTTAGACTGAAGCAATATATAATACAGTGTACACAGCTTCCATGCTCCTGTTAGACTGAAGCAATATATAATACAGTGTACACAGCTTCCGTGCTCCTGTTAGACTGAAGCAATATATAATACAGTGTACACAGCTTCCGTGCTCCTGTTAGACTGAAGCAATATATAATACAGTGTACACAGCTTCCGTGCTCCTGTTAGACTGAAGCAATATATAATACAGTGTACACAGCTTCCATGCTCCTGTTAGACTGAAGCAATATATAATACAGTGTACACAGCTTCCGTGCTCCTGTTAGACTGAAGCAATATATAATACAGTGTACACAGCTTCCGTGCTCCTGTTAGACTGAAGCAATATATAATACAGTGTACACAGCTTCCGTGCTCCTGTTAGACTGAAGCAATATATAATACAGTGTACACAGCTTCCATGGTCCTGTTAGACTGAAGCAATATATAATACAGTGTACACAGCTTCCATGCTCCTGTTAGACTGAAGCAATATATAATACAGTGTACACAGCTTCCGTGCTCCTGTTAGACTGAAGCAATATATAATACAGTGTACACAGCTTCCGTGCTCCTGTTAGACTGAAGCAATATATAATACAGTGTACACAGCTTCCGTGCTCCTGTTAGACTGAAGCAATATATAATACAGTATACACAGCTTCCATGCTCCTGTTAGACTGAAGCAATATATAATACAGTGTACACAGCTTCCATGCTCCTGTTAGACTGAAGCAATATATAATACAGTGTACACAGCTTCCGTGCTCCTGTTAGACTGAAGCAATATATAATACAGTGTACACAGCTTCCGTGCTCCTGTTAGTCTGAAGCAATATATAATACAGTGTACACAGCTTCCATGCTCCTGTTAGACTGAAGCAATATATAATACAGTGTACACAGCTTCCATGCTCCTGTTAGACTGAAGCAATATATAATACAGTGTACACAGCTTCCGTGCTCCTGTTAGACTGAAGCAATATATAATACAGTGTACACAGCTTCCGTGCTCCTGTTAGACTGAAGCAATATATAATACAGTGTACACAGCTTCCGTGCTCCTGTTAGACTGAAGCAATATATAATACAGTGTACACAGCTTCCATGCTCCTGTTAGACTGAAGCAATATATAATACAGTGTACACAGCTTCCGTGCTCCTGTTAGACTGAAGCAATATATAATACAGTGTACACAGCTTCCGTGCTCCTGTTAGACTGAAGCAATATATAATACAGTGTACACAGCTTCCATGGTCCTGTTAGACTGAAGCAATATATAATACAGTGTACACAGCTTCCATGGTCCTGTTAGACTGAAGCAATATATAATACAGTGTACACAGCTTCCGTGCTCCTGTTAGACTGAAGCAATATATAATACAGTGTACACAGCTTCCGTGCTCCTGTTAGACTGAAGCAATATATAATACAGTGTACACAGCTTCCGTGCTCCTGTTAGACTGAAGCAATATATAATACAGTGTACACAGCTTCCGTGCTCCTGTTAGACTGAAGCAATATATAATACAGTGTACACAGCTTCCGTGCTCCTGTTAGACTGAAGCAATATATAATACAGTGTACACAGCTTCCGTGCTCCTGTTAGACTGAAGCAATATATAATACAGTGTACACAGCTTCCATGCTCCTGTTAGACTGAAGCAATATATAATACAGTGTACACAGCTTCCATGCTCCTGTTAGACTGAAGCAATATATAATACAGTGTACACAGCTTCCATGCTCCTGTTAGACTGAAGCAATATATAATACAGTGTACACAGCTTCCATGCTCCTGTTAGACTGAAGCAATATATAATACAGTGTACACAGCTTCCATGCTCCTGTTAGACTGAAGCAATATATAATACAGTGTACACAGCTTCCATGCTCCTGTTAGACTGAAGCAATATATAATACAGTGTACACAGCTTCCATGCTCCTGTTAGACTGAAGCAATATATAATACAGTGTACACAGCTTCCATGCTCCTGTTAGACTGAAGCAATATATAATACAGTGTACACAGCTTCCATGCTCCTGTTAGACTGAAGCAATATATAATACAGTGTACACAGCTTCCATGCTCCTGTTAGACTGAAGCAATATATAATACAGTATACACAGCTTCCGTGCTCCTGTTAGACTGAAGCAATATATAATACAGTGTACACAGCTTCCATGCTCCTGTTAGACTGAAGCAATATATAATACAGTGTACACAGCTTCCGTGCTCCTGTTAGACTGAAGCAATATATAATACAGTGTACACAGCTTCCATGCTCCTGTTAGACTGAAGCAATATATAATACAGTGTACACAGCTTCCGTGCTCCTGTTAGACTGAAGCAATATATAATACAGTGTACACAGCTTCCGTGCTCCTGTTAGACTGAAGCAATATATAATACAGTGTACACAGCTTCCGTGCTCCTGTTAGACTGAAGCAATATATAATACAGTGTACACAGCTTCCATGCTCCTGTTAGACTGAAGCAAAATATAATACAGTGTACACAGCTTCCATGGTCCTGTTAGACTGAAGCAATATATAATACAGTGTACACAGCTTCCATGCTCCTGTTAGACTGAAGCAAAATATAATACAGTGTACACAGCTTCCGTGCTCCTGTTAGACTGAAGCAATATATAATACAGTGTACACAGCTTCCGTGCTCCTGTTAGACTGAAGCAATATATAATACAGTGTACACAGCTTATATGCTCCTGTTAGACTGAAGCAATATATAATACATTGTACACAGCTTCCGTGCTCCTGTTAGACTGAAGCAATATATAATACAGTGTACACAGCTTCCGTGGTCCTGTTAGACTGAAGCAATATATAATACAGTGTACACAGCTTCCATGCTCCTGTTAGACTGAAGCAATATATAATAAAGTGTACACAGCTTCCGTGCTCCTGTTAGACTGAAGCAATATATAATACAGTGTACACAGCTTCCGTGCTCCTGTTAGACTGAAGCAATATATAATACAGTGTACACAGCTTCCGTGCTCCTGTTAGACTGAAGCAATATATAATACAGTGTACACAGCTTCCGTGCTCCTGTTAGACTGAAGCAATATATAATACAGTGTACACAGCTTCCGTGCTCCTGTTAGACTGAAGCAATATATAATACAGTGTACACAGCTTCCGTGCTCCTGTTAGACTGAAGCAATATATAATACAGTGTACACAGCTTCCATGGTCCTGTTAGACTGAAGCAATATATAATACAGTGTACACAGCTTCCATGCTCCTGTTAGACTGAAGCAATATATAATACAGTGTACACAGCTTCCGTGCTCCTGTTAGACTGAAGCAAAATATAATACAGTGTACACAGCTTCCATGGTCCTGTTAGACTGAAGCAATATATAATACAGTGTACACAGCTTCCATGCTCCTGTTAGACTGAAGCAATATATAATACAGTGTACACAGCTTCCGTGCTCCTGTTAGACTGAAGCAATATATAATACAGTGTACACAGCTTCCGTGCTCCTGTTAGACTGAAGCAATATATAATACAGTGTACACAGCTTCCGTGCTCCTGTTAGACTGAAGCAATATATAATACAGTGTACACAGCTTCCGTGCTCCTGTTAGACTGAAGCAATATATAATACAGTGTACACAGCTTCCATGCTCCTGTTAGACTGAAGCAATATATAATACAGTGTAGACAGCTTCCATGCTCCTGTTAGACTGAAGCAATATATAATACAGTGTACACAGCTTCCATGCTCCTGTTAGACTGAAGCAATATATAATACAGTGTACACAGCTTCCATGCTCCTGTTAGACTGAAGCAATATATAATACAGTGTACACAGCAAGAGATATTATCTGCATAAGGTGAGCATAACACATTTTAGTACCTGATCAGAGCTATGTAACAGTTAAAAGCAAATATTTGCAAGAGGGATCTGGAACAAAGCAACTGGCACTGATGCCTGGATTTAAATGGCATGGCTGTAAACACATGTGCCCAGAAAAGATAATAAAAGCTCATGTTGCAAATACAATATAAAAACAATAAAACTGCTGGTGTGCCCCTATGGTCAGGACTAGAGTTTTACATGTCTAGTAGACCTACAGATCTGCTTGTATATCACATTTAGTTTGCTCAAAAACAGGTTCAGCCTCTCACTAGACAATGCTGTAGCTCTTAGTTTGAACTTCAAGTAAGAAGTAGATTTTTTTCTGACAAATTTCAAAGTTATGTCTATTTCTTCTACTCCTTTAACATGTGACAGCCATCAGCCAATCACAAATGCATATATGTACAGTATATACTGTGAATTCTTGCACATGCTCAGTAGGAGCTGGGGCTCAAAAAGTGTAAATATATAAAAAAAAACTGCGTATTTTGTTAATGGAAGTAAACTAGAAAGTTGTTTGAAATTAAACTGTCATGGTTTAGATAAAGCAGGCACTTTTAATCATGCCCTATTACAGTAACCTTTTAAAGTAAGTGTGTCATTCATATCAGTTAGCTAGGTGGCTTGGAATAATAATTCTTTATTAATAATAAAAAGTATTCCTTCATAATATTAGGGGTATACTTAGAGAAGTTATAAAAGCTACTGACTTCAGATAATACAATGAATAAGCCTTTTATCACTGGCAAAACCAACTAAGCTTCAAACAGCCAGATTCTAAAGCAAATATTCTATGGTGCTACAAATCCTGTAATATTTGGCACTGAGTCAATCCATTCTGTATATGTTTACATGTAGTTTTATGTTTAAGTATCTCCTTTGCTACATTTCAATCAAACAGGACCATAAGACGAAAAACAGAAATGACTTTAATAAGGATGTACTAACCTGTGTACCATCTTGGTGCTCATAAGCGTTACATGGGCATAACAGTGTAATAATAAAATGCTTGTATTTGCTAGACTATATCATTATTAAAGAAATGTGTGTTGATAACTATGGGGAGTATATTCTATTCCTTTAAAGGAACTTATCAAAATGATTTTTCTACAGAAATTCCAAAAATGTTTTAATGGTAAATGTTGCCTTTTTTTTTTTTTTAACAAGCTATTGTAAAAGATCAGACTATACGCCTAGGAGCTTTAATCCTGCAAAGGGGTTAAACACAGTAAAAAGATGCACACCATTCAATCTCCCAAGCTGTTTCTAATCAAAAGACAGAAAGTCATTGGCTGCTACGTTCATTTGGTGCATCTAATCAGCTGACTATTACGTCCAGTTCAAACAAATGGCTTGATTTTTGGACGCCTTAAGAAAACACTGTTCTGGGTAATATTAAATTAAAGGGACATAATACCCAAATGTTTAAACACTTGAAAGTGATGCAGCACAGCTGTAAAAAGCTTACTAGAAAATATCACCTGAACATCTCTATGTAAAAAAAAAAGATATTTTACCTCAAACGTTTCTCAGTAGCCACATCCCATTGTAAAGGACTTCTAAACAACAAATTAGTATGTCTGTCCTGGGACAGCGGAAGGAGCGAGCTTTCGTGCACTCTCATCTTATTTCCCTATTCAGCTTAAAGAAGTTTACAATGAAATCTCATGAGAGTTAAGTGAAATCTCATGAGATCACAGTAAAAGAGTTCATGACCTCAGCACTGTTGATGCTGATTGGCTGATGTTCATTTCTTCATTTTTTTTTTTTATTTTTTTTTACCTGCAGCTGAGCAACAGCTGAGTATAACATTTTACACAGAACTTACTCTGCTGAGCTGAAGAAATTGTGAGGTAAAATATCTTCCTTTTTTACATAGAGATGTTCAGGTGATATTTTCCTGTCAGCTTTTTACAGTTATACTGCATCAGTTTCAAGTGATTTAGCATATGACTATTATGTCCCTTTAAGGAAATATGGTATTACTTACTTATTGAAAAAAAAATAAAGGTTCTTCCATAATAAAAAACAATTTATGCTTACCTGATAAATTGATTTATTTCATGGTGGTGAGAGTACACGATCCATTAACCCTGGCAATTACTATTCCCTACCACTAGGAGAAGGCAAATATTCCCAAACCTTAAGAACTCTATAAAACCCCTCCCACCTCACAGGTACCTCAGTCTAACATATATCCAAGCAAAATAAGGTAGGAAAAAGAAAACCAATGTGCTAAAAAAAAGGAAAAAAACCAACCCAGAACAAAACAGGGTGGGGTCTTGTGGACCCTCACCCCAATTAAAGAAATACATTTATCATCAGGTAAGCATAAATTATGTTTTCTTTCATACAGGTGGTGAGAGTCCAAAATTCATTACTCCTTTGAACAAACACCCAAGCTGAGGAGTACACAAGTAATAATAGAAAAGGGACATCTTTTTCCATGAGAAACTTAATCCACACAACAGCCTAAAAAAAAGACAACAAAAAGTAAACAACAGGTAAAATCAAGTTAACCTGAAACAACTGCCTGAAGGACATCCTACCAGAGGCTGCCTCAGAAGAAGCACAAACATAAAAATAGTTAAATAAATAAGCAAGTAGTACCAAATGACTAAATAACTAAAATAACTAACCAGAAAACACAATAAAAAGGCAACTGGACTGAAAGAACAGAAAGCTATCTGGGTGGAGGCTAGCTTGCCTCCAAGAAAACTGCATAAATCAAAAGCTTCAACCAAGAAGTCAAAGAAACAGCAGAAAAAACAACCTAGAACCAGCAAAAGGAACAAATAAATGAAGAGTTTGTTTGAAAATCCTTAGTAGTGACAACATAACACTACAAAGTTCTAACAGAATCCAAAACAAATAGGCCACTCAGAATAATTATATGGAAATAGGACATTAAGAAGGAACAACAATGTCCCAATTAAAATAGTCAGATAAGGGGAAAAAGAAATAAAGATAAGAAATTCTTCTATCAGAAGAAATAGCTAAATGAAAACAAAAAACTTCCGGAAAGAAGTTAATATCCACTTTAAACATGGGCTCAAAAGGAGAAAATCTGCAAAATACTCAAGACAATTTAAACGGTCTAAGGAGGAAAGAAACTGGAATAAAACAGACTTTATTCTTGGACTGACTAGAACTGAACCACGAATGACAAAGACTAGTAATCATCTACAGAATAAAACAAAAAAGGACAGAAAACATCCAAACAAAACAGAAAATATAATCAGAAATCTGGATAAAGAAAGCGAAGAAATAATGTTTTTCCAGACCTTTAAATAACAGACTAACAAGCTTGAAATAGAAACGTAGAAACTGAATGAATAGTTCAAAGACAAAGAATATATCTGATTCTATCTCCAAGCCATCAAGTTGAGAGAACTAGAATCCTGTTAGAAAAAAGGTAATTAAATAGAAGGTCTGGATGCAAAATAAGTATTCAAGGAAAGAAACTGGACATCAGACTCAGTTCTGTAAAACAAATACTTTAGGAACAAGTTGAAATAAACATAAAAACCAAATCATGACAATCACCCTAGGGGAAAAAACCGAGGTAGAAAAAATATTGGCTAACCAATATAACCACTACATTACCAGAGCATACACAAACACAGCTCAGAGATCCCTGGACCAACAAAGTACCTGGGGAAAACGAGATTGAACCAGGAAGCTATCAAAAATATATCTGAGCAATCAAAAAAAAAACCTACAGTCTGATAGAACATAACTAAATGAAGAGACCACCAAATTCTAGGACTGAATAACTGGGAAGCAGTTTTTTGTCAGTCATCATAACAACAGCAAAAATAAATTCCTGGCCAGAAAAGAAATTAAAATACTATTCTCATAAGTAGGGAACTGCAACCCCCCCCCCCCCCCCCGATGATAGAGATAAGTTACAGATGTAAAAGTCAAAATAGTCCTGAATAGCACCAGGTATAAAATATAACTGATTCCAAACATCCTTAAAAACTATATAAGCAGCGAAACAAAGTGTTGGCAGGCTTCCAAGGACCCAACTGACACATTTTGGTGATAGCCATAGTCTTAGCTGCGGGTCCTTGAACAGCTATCATCTATTTATAGTTAAAACACATTTCTGATTGGTTAAAAACAGGAAGTCAGTTACCAACCATGGCTTTTTACACCATGTTCACTCTTTAAAGATGGTCATGGTACACATAAATAGATAAACCTATAAAACAGATAAGGAGGTCTAATGTCCCAAAACATTTTTTTTTTTTTTTTAACATTTCTTTATATGTTATAGTTGTTCTCCATATCCTATTAATTCTTCTGTTATATATTCTTCAGTATTTGATCATAATATAACGTAACATTATCCACCTCTTATTATTCTATATCTGTTTTTAAATCTATTTATAAAATTTCTCTCAATGTCGCCAAGATATGTTTTCTTCTTAAAATATTCCACACTCTTATGAAAAGAAAGTGCTTCTTAAAGATTAATAACTTATCTTAATTGATTATTATGTATCCTGTGTCTAGTGTCCAGAAAAGAGATTTATGATGAAAGATATTACTTTATGACCAAAAATGTATATCATCATACTCTGAGTTCAGACCCTTGGGTACCCTAGTTTGTAATCTGCGTATCCAAAACACTTCCCTCTTGGATAATACAATATCTTTATTTGTTCCCTTATTAACAAGCTACAGATGTAACACAGTCCAATCTGAAAACAAAGAAAAGATTCTCTTCAAAAGAGGCCAAACCTAAAAGGCCTGAATAATGCATGGAGTTAAAAATAATAGGTAACCTCACCTCCTGAAGAGACCAAACTCCTTATGCCCTTCTGAGACCCCCAGATGCCCCCCATCCATTGTATCTGTAAGATTACAGATCAAGAAGCATGGACAAAAAGAAGCCCCCCCCCCCCCCCGAATAAAGATCTAATAGTACAGCCACAAAGACAGAAACAGACTTGTAGAGAATGAATCCTCAGAGAGAACAGAGTCAGAACCCTGCATCATTGTAAAGGATACATAGGTAAATCTCATAGAAAGCTGAGCAGTTGGAATAACAACCAAGGCCACAAACATAAGACTTGTCACCTCCATGCAATGAGCAACTGAAGGAAAAATAGAAACTGAAGAATCTAACAGGCAAACCCCAGCATCAACCGTCTAAGCCCCAGAAAATAAACCCTTATCTGAGGAATCAAAAGAATATTTGGAGAAAAGATTTTCCAACCAATGTTGTTAAAGAAACAACAACAGACTGTAGAAAATAAATACTGCTTGGACCAAGATGATATCCTGGAAATACAGCAATACCCTCAAAACTGATTACAGATAAGAGTGAACCCAAAACATTAGAGAATATTCTGAGAACTTTAGCCAGATAAAACAGAAAAGCAACAACCTGCAAAAGCAAATCTCAGAAATCAAATATGTTTCTAGAAATTAGAACATACAATTAAGCATTCTCTAAACCAGGGGTCACCAACCTTTCGGACCTCAGGGACCACTAAACTCACGATTTTAAATCCTGTGGACCACTAACATGAATTTTTATTAAAAGGTACAAACCTCTATAATGTATATATATATATATATATATATATATATATATATATATATATATATATATATATATATATATATATATATATATATATATATATATATATACATACATATATATACAGGTAGCCCTCAGTTTACGCCGGGGTTAGGTTCTAGAAGGAATGGTTGTAAATCGAAACCGTTGTAAATTGAAACCCAGTTTATAATGTAAGTCAATGGGAAGTGAGGGAGTTAGGTTCCAGGCCCCTCTTAAAATTGTCATAAGTAACCCTTAATACATTATGTTTAAAGCTTTGAAATGAAGCCTTTAAATGCTAAACAGCATTATAAACCTAATAAAATAATCACACAACACAGAATATATAATTAACCTAAGTTAAATGAACAAAAACATTTGCTAAACAGAATTATAAACCTAATAAAATAATCACACAACACAGACTTCACTTGCATTTTTCTACAAAAAGTTCTTTCTATGCATTCCAATCTGGACTGATTTATAGGCAGGAAGATCTTGTTCCTTTGAAATCTGCTCGATAGCTCAGGTCTGGTTAAACTGATTAATTTCATCTTGCTTGGTTTTGCTGCAACACAAGCGGAAAGCTCCACCTTTAATAAATGCACTGCTTCTCAATGTTTTTCAATAGCAGTCACATCACTGGAAAAAAAGGTTGTTATTCTGAAACTGTGTAAATTGAACCGTTGTAAAACGAGGGCCACCTGCTATATATATATACACACACACACACACACACATATTGTACATAACTAGTATAACCATAGCTAAGTTTACATTATGTATATATTTACACATTTTTAAGAATTATTTTTTGGAATCAACTAATTGAATGACAGAACTGAGAGAATACTTCCAAATGACAAATGAAGGGTGAGTGCCAACTTTTGAGCTGGAAACAGAGAGGCAGAAAGTGGGGGAAAAATAATAAATTTTAAAAGGACCACAAGACTTCCAAGTTACCTCCCTAGTTAGGAATTATTTAAAACTGATGATCATGGACAGACATCAGAGTCATAAATTAAGTTTATATCAGAAAGCTCTCAAAATGGATGTGTAATGTTCGTGGGATACTCCTCTATGAGACCGAACTCGGCCAGTAGTCTTGTTATCCCGGCGTCGAGCCGGAATGATAGGGAATATCCCAGAGCAGAGAAAGTCAATGAGATGAGGAAGATGGCACTCACCACAAGCAGGACAGTTCCCAGCGGCAACAGCAGAGCAGTCCAGGGATAAAGCACTAGAATGGTCAGGCAGGCAGGGACTGGCAACAGTAAATAATGCAGCAGATTAAGGGTTAAAACAGGTAGAGTAGTCAGCAGACAGGCAGGTTCAGCAACAGTGATCAGTCCAGCAGTATAAGGGTTAAGGCAGGTAGAGTAGTCAGTAAACAGGCAGTTTCGGCAACAATGGTATTTAGGTACATAGAACGATCTGTCACACCCAGGAGCACACAGAGTAACACCTATACTTGGGCAGTGACAGATCGTTAGCGGAGGATTTAAATAGGCGCAGGATTCACGCCAGTGACATCCTACCAGCATCAGGAGCGTGCGGCGATGACATCAGCGCCGCACGCATCCTGAGCCGAAACTGCCCCTGGCCACGACCAGGAAGGAGACGCCGCGCCCCTAGCAACGACTAGAGCGGCGCGGCGTGACAGGATGTGAGCTAACCACGACTGATATTTCTAGCAATTACTATAATACTGGTGAGATAGGTCTGATCTGCTGGATGGCAATTACTGGAATTCAGGTGGAATAGAATTAGAATGAAAAATAACATAATTTATGTAAGAACTTACCTGATAAATTCATTTCTTTCATATTAGCAAGAGTCCATGAGCTAGTGACGTATGGGATATACATTCCTACCAGGAGGGGCAAAGTTTCCCAAACCTTAAAATGCCTATAAATACACCCCTCACCACACCCACAATTCAGTTTAACGAATAGCCAAGAAGTGGGGTGATAAGAAAAAAGTGCGAAAGCATATAAAATAAGGAATTGGAATAATTGTGCTTTATACAAAAAATCATAACCACCACAAAAAAGGGCGGGCCTCATGGACTCTTGCTAATATGAAAGAAATGAATTTATCAGGTAAGTTCTTACATAAATTATGTTTTCTTTCATGTAATTAGCAAGAGTCCATGAGCTAGTGACGTATGGGATAATGACTACCCAAGATGTGGATCTTTCCACACAAGAGTCACTAGAGAGGGAGGGATAAAATAAAGACAGCCAATTCCTGCTGAAAATAATCCACACCCAAAATAAAGTTTAATGAAAAACATAAGCAGAAGATTCAAACTGAAACCGCTGCCTGAAGTACTTTTCTACCAAAAACTGCTTCAGAAGAAGAAAATACAACAAAATGGTAGAATTTGGTAAAGGTATGCAAAGAGAACCAAGTTGCCACTTTGCAAATCTGATCAACCGAAGCTTCATTCCTAAACGCCCAGGAAGTAGAAACTGACCTAGTAGAATGAGCTGTAATCCTATGAGGCGGAGTCTTACCCGACTCAAAATAGGCAAGATGAAATAAAGATTTCAACCAAGATGCCAAAGAAATGGCAGAAGTTTTCTGGCCTTTCTAAAACCGGAAAAGATAACAAATAAACCAGAAGTCTTTCGGAAAGACTTAATAGCTTCAACATAATATTTCAAAGCTCTAATAACATCCAAAGAATGCAACGATTTCTCCTTAGAATTCTTAGGATTAGGACATAATGAAGGAACCACAATGTCTCTACTAATGTTGTTGGAATTCACAACTTAGGTAAAAATTCAAAAGAAGTTCGCAACACCGCCTTATCCTGATGAAAAATCAGAAAAGGAGACTCACAAGAAAGAGCAGATAAATCAGAAACTCTTCTGGCAGAAGAGATGGCCAAAAGGAACAAAACTTTCCAAGAAAGTAATTTAATATCCAATGAATGCATAGGTTCAAATGGAGGAGCTTGAAGAGCCCCCAGAACCAAATTCAAACTCCAAGGAGGAGAAATTGACTTAATGACAGGCTTTATACGAACCAAAGCTTGTACAAAACAATGAATATCAGGAAGAATAGCAATCTTTCTGTTGAAAAAGAACAGAAAGAGCAGAGATTTGACCTTTCAAGGAACTTGCGGACAAACCCTTATCTAAACCATCCTGAAGAAATTGTAATATTCTCGGTATTCTAAAAGAATGCCAAGAAAAATGATGAGAAAGACACCAAGAAATATAAGTCTTCCAGACTCTATAATATATCTCTCTGGATACAGATTTACGAGCCTGTAACATAGTATTAATCACAGAGTCAGAGAAACCTCTTTGACCAAGAATCAAGCGTTCAATCTCCATACCTTTAAATTTAAGGATTTCAGATCCTGATGGAAAAAAAGGACCTTGAGACAAAAGGTCTGGTCTTAACGGAAGAGTACACGGTTGGCAAGAGGCCATCCGGACAAGATCCTCATACCAAAACCTGTGAGGCCATGCCGGAGCTACCAGCAGAACAAACGAGCATTCCTTCAGAATCTTGGAGATTACTCTTGGAAGAAGAACTAGAGGCGGAAAGATATAGGCAGGATGATACTTCCAAGGAAGTGAAAATGCATCCACTGCCTCCGCCTGAGGATCCCGGGATCTAGACAGATACCTGGGAAGTTTCTTGTTTAGATGAGAAGCCATCAGATCTATTTCTGGAAGTTCCCACATTTGAACAATCTGAAGAAATACCTCTGGGTGAAGAGACCATTCGCCCGGATGCAACGTTTGGCGACTGAGATAATCCGCTTTCCAATTGTCCATACCTGGGATATAAACCGCAGAGATTAGACAGGAGCTGGATTCCGCCCAAACCAAAATTCGAGATACTTCTTTCATAGCCAGAGGACTGTGAGTCCCTCCTTGATGATTGATGTATGCCACAGATGTGACATTGTCTTATCTGAAAACAAATGAACAACTCTCTCTTCGGAAGAGGCCAAGACTGAAGAGCTCTGAAAATTGCACGGAGTTCCAAAATATTGATCGGAAATCTCACCTCCTGAGATTCCCAAACCCCTTGTGCCGTCAGATACCCCCATACAGCTCCCCAACCTGTAAAACTAGCATCTGTTGAGATTATAGTCCAGGTCGGAAGAACAAAGAAGCCCCCTGAACTAAACGATGGTGATCTGTCCACCATGTCAGAGAGTGTCATAAAATCGGTTTAAAGATATTAATTGAGATATCTTTGAGTAATCCCTGCACCATTGGTTCAGCATACAGAGCTGAAGAGGTCGCATGTAAAAACGAGCAAAGGAGATCGCATCTGATGCGGCAGTCCTAAGACCCAACATTTCCATGCATAAGGCTACCAAAGGGAATGATTGTGACTGAAGGTTTTGACAAGCTGATATCAATGTTAAACTTCTCTTGACTGACAAGGACAGAGTCATAGACACTGAATTTATCTAGAAACCTAAAAAGGTTACCCTTGTCTGAGGAATCAATGAACTGATTGGTAAATTGATCCTCCAACCATGAACTTGAAGAAACAACACAAGTCGATTCGTATGAGATTCTACGAAAATGAGAAGACTGAGCAAGTACCAAGATATCGTCCAAATAAGGAAATACCAAAACCCTATTCTCTGAATACAGAAAGAAGGGCACCGAGAACCTTTGAAAAAAATTCTTGGAACTGAGGCTAGGCCAAACGGTAGAGCCACAAAACTGGTAATGCTTGTCTAAAAAGAGAATCTCAGACACTAAAAGTAATCTGGATGAATCGGAATATGCAGATACACATCCTGTAAATCTATTGTAGACATATAATGCCCTTGCTAAACAAAAGGCAGGATAGTCCTACAGTAACCATCTTGAATGTTGGTATCCTAACATAACGATTCAATAATGATAGATCCAGAACTGGTCTGAAGGAATTGACCTTCTTTGGTACAATGAAGAGATAAAATAAAACCCCAGCCCCTGTTCCAGAACTGGAACTGGCATAAATACTCCAGCCAACTCTAGATCTGAAACACATTTCAGAAATGCTGAGCCTTGCTGTGTTAACTGGGACACGGGAAAGAAAAGAATCTCTTAGCAGGAGGCCTTAACTTGAAGCCAATTCTGTACCTTTCTGAAACAATGTTTCTGAAACCAGAGATTAAGAACGGAATTGATCCAAATTTCTTTGAAGAAAACGTAATCTGCCCCATACCAGCTGAGCTGGAATAAGGGCCGCACCTTCATAGGTACTTAGGAGCTGGCTATAGGTTTCTATAAAGCTCGGATATATTCCAAACTGGAAATAGTTTCCAAACTGATACCGCTCCTGAGGATGAAGGATCAGGCTTTTGTTCCTTGTTGTGAGGAAAGGAACGAAATGATTATTTACCCTGAAAGAAAGGGAAAGCAAAGTTGACTTAGAAGACATGTCAGTATTCCAAGTTTAATCCATAAAGCTTTTCTAGCTAAAATAGCTAGAGACATATACCTGACATCAACTCTAATGATATCAAAAGATGGTATCACCAATAAAATTATTAGCATGTTATAGAATAATAATAATGCTATAAAATTATGATCTGTTACTTGTTGCGCTAAAGCTTCTAACCAAAAAGTTGAAGCTGCAGCAACATCCGCTAAAAATATAGCAGGTCTAAGAAGATTACCTGAACATAAGTAAGCTTTTCTTAGAAAGGATTCAATTTTCCTATCTAAAGGATCCTTAAATGAAGTACTATCTGCCATAGGAATAGTAGTACATTAGCAGGAGTAGAGACAGCCCCATAACCTTAGGGATTTTTGTCCCAAAAAACTCTAATCTGTCAGATGGCACAGGATATAATTTGCTTAAACGTCTAGAAGGAGTAAATAAATTACCCAAATTATTCCATTCCCTGGAAATTACTTCAGAAATAGCATCAGGGAGATAAAACACCTCTGGAATAACTACCTTATTTAAACGTTTACATTTAGTATCAAGAGGACCAGAATCCTCTATTTCTAATGCAAATAACACTTCTTTAAGTAAAGAACGAATAAATTCCATCTTGGACAAATACAAAGATTTATCAGCATCAAAATGATGATGTTCATTTAAAAATTCATCTGAAAAAAAGAGAAGTTTTAAAAGACTTTTATGTATACTAGAAGGAGAAATAACAGACATAGCCTTCTTAATGGATTTAAAATAAATAAAATCTCTTATGTTATCAGGAACACTCTGAAAATTAGATGTTGACGGAACAGCAACAGGTAATGTAACAGTACTAAAGGAAATTTTATCTGCATTAATAAGTTTGACATGACATGCAATACAAATAACAGCTGGAGAAACAGATACCAAAAGTTTATAGCAGACTTAGCTTGGTAGCTCCAGCACTGTGCAGTGATTTTCCTGTAGTAACTTCTGACTCAGTTGCAACGTGGAACATCTTGCAATATGTAAAAGAAAAAAACAACATATAAAGCAAAATTGATCAAATTCCTTAAATGACAGTTTCAGGAATGGGAAAAAAATGCCAGTGAACAAGCTTCTAGCAACCAGAAGCAATAAATAATGAGACTTAAATAATGTGGAGACAAAAATGACGCCCAAATTTTTTAGCGCCAAAAAAGACGCCCACATTATCTGGCGCCTAAATGCTTTTGGCGCCAAAAATGACGCCACATCCGGAACGCCGACATTTTTGGCGCAAAATAACGTCAAAGAATGACGCAACTTCCGGCGACACGTATGACGCCGGAAACGGAAATAGAATTTTTGCGCCAAAAAAGTCCGCGCCAAAAATGACGCAATAAAATGAAGCATTTTCAGCCCCCGCGAGCCTAACAGCCCACAGGGAAAAAGTCAAATTTTAAGGTAAAATATGTTAAATTAAAATGCATTATCCCAAATATGAAACTGACTGTCTGAAAAATAAGGAAAGTTGAACATTCTGAGTCAAGGCAAATAAATGTTTGAATACATATATTTAGAACTTTATAAACAAAGTGCCCAACCATAGCTAGGAGTGTCACAGAAAATAAGACTTACTTACCCCAGGACACTCATCTACATATAGCAGATAGCCAAACCAGTACTGAAACGAGAATCAGCAGAGGTAATGGTATATATAAGAGTATATCGTCGATCTGAAAAGGGAGGTAAGAGATGAATCTCTACGACCGATAACAGAGAACCTATGAAATAGACCCCGTAGAAGGAGATCACTGCATTCAAATAGGCAATACTCTCCTCACATCCCTCTGACATTCACTGCACGCTGAGAGGAAAACCGGGCTCCAACTTGCTGCGGAGCGCATATCAACGTAGAATCTAGCACAAACTTACTTCACCACCTCCATCGGAGGCAAAGTTTGTAAAACTGAATTGTGGGTGTGGTGAGGGGTGTATTTATAGGCATTTTAAGGTTTGGGAAACTTTGCCCCTCCTGGTAGGAATGTATATCCCATACGTCACTAGCTCATGGACTCTTGCTAATTACATGAAAGAAAATTAAAATTTAATAAAAAAAAAGAAAATGGAGGGGAAGAAGACAAATAGTGATGTAAGTCCACCTGAAGGAATTAGGAAAACTACTACAAAGAGACAGGTAAAGGAAAGAAAATAAATGAAATATAAGAGAGAATTTAATTTTAAGATTTTTTTTTATTATATACTTTAATTCCACTATTTCAAGCCAAGACTATACCAACCTCTGCAGGCTTTAGAATGGAAGCATCTTCCTCTGAGCAGTGCGTCGGGCGAGAGGAGTTAAAAATGCAATCTAGCTACGCAAGTTGCGCAGTCAGGCACTGTAGGGAGTTGCAGCGCGACGGGGGTGACAACATCAGAGGAGATTAATTCCTGCTTTATGGTGTCAACAAAGAAATCATTGGCACATCACCATTCTTTACCTTCCTACAGCGGAGGCAAATATAAGACTAACTTCCATAAATGTGTGAGGGGTTATATAGAGCTCTTGAGGTTTGGGAATCTTTGCCTCCTCCTAGTGGTAAGGAAGAGAAATTCCCATGAATAATGGATCGTGGACTCTCACGACCTGTATTAAAGAAATGTCCATATTCTTTTTCTGCAGAAACATCTGTAAAGACTGTGCTCTGTGAATCACTTGACCCCTCCTTAGAAATTAAACTTATGAGAATCTGTAATGTTTACTTATTAGGCTAGTGTGTGTTTCAGCATGCATACCCAATGTTATTTACTGTCCCGCATGCACAATTCTGAATGAAGCTTATTACTGTAGGGGATGAGGAGGAAACAAGTACTGTACTTAACTTGCCAACTTTGTAACCACTGCCTGCCTGTCTGTGATCAGCATCATTGCAATCAACATGTGACTGTAATATGAGTGGGTATGATGAAGCTGCCTTTACATCATCAATTCTGTTCCTGCGCATGTGCAAGGTAGTGTAAGCTTTGACAGACATTTCATCAAGGTAGACCTCGGTGATTGTATCATTTTAATGAGGATCATAGAGGGATTGGAAATTGGATAAAATGCAATAATTTTCAGAAATCTGAGGTATATTTAAAAATAGGTCATTTAAAAGATTTTGACAGAAAATTCACCAAAAAGGGAAAACAAATTCTGAGTTTCATGTCCCTTTAAATCAGGGATGGGGAACCTTGGCACTCCTGATGTTTCAGAACTACGTTACCCATGATGCTTAGGCACTCTGAAGTCCAGTTGAGCATCATGGGAAATGTAGTTCCGAAACATCTGGAGGGCCAAGGTTCCCCCATCTCTGCTTTAAATGATTTCATTATTACACTGTCTATTTAATACTTACATTTATAAACTATATTTAAGCTGTCTTTGAGCATGAATATTTCAGAGGGAAAATTCTTAAAGGGATATTACTGTCAACATTTAAATGCACATAGATTAATTACATCTTTAAATATAAACATATTAGCAATAAACATGTATTGGCAAAAATGCTTCAATTAAAAGTTATTACTGTTTTAATGTTAAAAAATTTCTCCGCACATGCATGTGAAACATAGCTAGATATTCTTAGTGCACCAGAAATTAAATACTACAGCTGCTCAGAGCACCAGTGGAGCTTGTATTATATCAGCAATTCAAAAATTGAGTCTTTACCGGGTGGTAAAAGCACCTTAGGCTCTCGGAGCAAGTGCAGTGTTTAAAATGCTGGTGCACGGTGCATACTTAAATACACTTTTGAAACAGCTATAGCTTTTATTAGAAACATTTTTTGCCAATACATGTATATTAGAAAAATTTTTCTATTCAAAACTGAAATGCATTCATGTAGATTTTAATTTTGGCTGGAATGTCCTTTTTATATCCACTTTCCAAAACATTGGTCTAATGACGAGAATTAACCACCTACTGATAAAACCATCACAGAATACATTATTGTGCTCAGTAACCCAATTAGTTTCTGATCTTTATTATTATCATCATCATTTATTTGTATGACGCCGCAAATTTTCGATTCGCTGGGTACAGAGATAGGAGTATAAAATGACAAGGATTTGTGATAAGTTAAAAAAACAGACTAAAGAATCTATTACAGTAGGAAGAGGGCTCTGCTCCGGGGAGTTTACAGTCTACAGGTTGATGGTGCAGAGACATAAGATTTGGGTTAGCTGGCCACGTGGATTGTAGTTGTAGCAGTGAGACAAGGCAGTTCAAGAATTATTTTGGGTAGGATGAAAAACAGAGGAAACCTTTCGGAATGGTTGTGTTTTCAAGGAGCGTCTGAAGCTATACAAGGTTGGAGGCAGTCTGATGGAGCGGGGGCAGAGAGTCTCACATGCCTTTGAGACAAGTTTAATATCATCAAACTTGGCTCAAAGGCATGTTAACGTTCTTCTGTGTTGTCAGCTGAAATTACTAACATTCTAATTCTATTTTTTACTTGCTTACTTAAATTGTATAATACTTTCAATACTGATTTTGTAGTTTGGTACTATTGCCAATATTATGGTTCCAAAAATGTATCTAAAACTCTGTTGGATCTACTAATACATACTTTTATTTTGGTGTCTATTATATTTTATTGATGTGTTTGTTTTTTTTGCTTCATAATATAATTTCCCATAAAATCTTTAGATAATTAGAAAACTTTGCAATGCACATTTATTTTGTTTGTCTTTTCTGTAATTTAACTCTGAAAAGTATAGGGCTAGATTATAAGCATTTGGTTTTTCATGATCACGAAAACTTTGCTAGAGTTAAAGGGACACTGAACCCAAATTTTTTATTTTCTGATTCAGATAGAGCATTCAATTTTAAGCAACTTTCTAATTTACTCTTATTATCAATGTTTCTTCATTCTCTTGATACCTTTATTTGAAAAAAAATAATAATTTATGCTTACCTGATAAATTTCTTTCTCTTGTGGTGTATCCAGTCCACGGGTTCATCCATTACTTGTGGGATATTCTCCTTCCCAACAGGAAGTTGCAAGAGGACACCCACAGCAGAGCTGTCTATATAGCTCCTCCCCTAACTGCCACTCCCAGTCATTCGACCGAAGACAAGCAAGAAAAAAGGAGAAACTATAGGGTGCAGTGGCGACTGTAGTTTAAAAATAAAAAACACCTGCCTTAAAATGACAGGGCGGGCCGTGGACTGGATACACCACAAGAGAAAGAAATTTATCAGGTAAGCATAAATTTTGTTTTCTCTTGTAAAGTGTATCCAGTCCACGGGTTCATCCATTACTTGTGGGATACCAATACCAAAGCTTTAGGACACGGATTAAGGGAGGGACAAGGCAGGAACTTAAACGGAAGGCACCACTGCCTGCAAGACCTTTCTCCCAAAAATAGCCTCCGAGGAAGCAAAAGTATCAAATTTGTAGAATTTAGAAAAAGTATGAAGCGAAGACCAAGTCGCCGCCTTACAAATCTGTTCAACAGAGGCCTCATTTGAGCCCATGTGGAAGCTACCGCTCTAGTGGAATGAGCTGTAATTCTTTCAGGAGGCTGCTGGCCAGCAGTCTCATAAGCTAAACAGATTATGCTTCTCAGCCAAAAAGAAAGAGAAGATGCCGAAGCCTTTAGGGCTCTCCTCTGTCCAGAGTAGACAAAAAACAATGCAGATGTTTGACAAAAATCCTTAGTAGCTTGTAAATAAAACTTTAAAGCACGAACCACGTCAAGATTGTGTAATAGACGTTCCTTCTTTGAAGAAGGATTAGGACACAGTGACGAAACAACAATCTCCTGATTTATATTCTTATTAGATACCACCTTAGTAAGAAACCCAGGTTTGGTACGCAAAACTACCTTAACTGCATGGAAGATCCGATAAGGGGAATCACACTGTAAGGCAGATAACTCTGAAACTCTTCGAGCCGAAGAGATAGCTACCAAGAACAGAACTTTCCAAGATAAAAGCTTGATATCTATGGAATGCAGAGGTTCAAACGAAACCCCTTAAAGAACTTTAAGAACTAAATTTAAACTCCAACGGCGGAGCAACAGGTTTAAACACAGGCTTGATTCTAACTAAAGCCTGACAAAACGCCTGAATGTCTGGAACATCTGCCAGACGCTTGTGTAGAAGAATAGACAGAGCAGAAATCTGTCCCTTTAAGGAACTAGCTGGCAATCCCTTCTCCAATCCTTCTTGGAGAAAGAATAATATCCTAGGAATCCTGACTTTACTGCATGAGTAACCCTTGAATTCACACCAATGAAGATATTTACACCATATCTTATGATAGATTTTCCTGGTGAAAGGCTTTCGAGCCTGAATTAAGGCATCAATGACCAACTCGGAGAAACCACGTTTTGATAAAATCAAGCTTTCAATCTCCAAGCAGTCAGCCGCAGAGAAATTAGATTTGGATGTTTGAATGGACCTTGGAGTAGAAGGTCCTGCCTCAGCGGCAGAGTCCATGGTGGAAGGGATGACATGTCCACCAGATCTGCATACCAAGTCCTGCGTGGCCACGCAGGTGCTATCAAAATCACCGAAGCTCTCTCCTGCTTGATCCCTTGACCTGGACCCGTAACAAGGAAGATTGGCGTTCTGACGAGACGACATCAGATCCAGTTCTGGTTTGCCCCATAGTTGAATCAGCTGGGCAAATACCTCCGGATGGAGCTCCCACTCCCCCGGATGAAAAGTCTGCTGACTTAGAAAATCTGCCTCCCAGTTCTCTACTCCTAGGATATGGATAGCTGAGAGATGGCAAGAGTGAATCTCTGCACATAGAATTTTCTTTGAAACCTCCAACATTGCCAGGGGGCTTCTTGTTCCCCCCTATGGTTGATATAGGCTACAGTCGTGATATTGTCCGACTGAAATCTGATGAACCTGACCGCAGCTAGTTGAGGCCAAGCCTGAAGAGCATTGAATATCGCTCTCAGTTCCAGAATGTTTATCGGAAGGAGGGCTTCCTCCTGAGTCCACGAACCCTGAGCCTTCAGGGAGTTCCAGACTGCGCCCCAGCCCAGAAGGCTGGCATCTATCTTCACTATAGTCCACTCTGGCCTGCGGAAACTCATTCCCCTGGACAAATGGACCCGAGATAACCACCAGAGAAGAGAATCCCTGGTCTCTTGATCCAGATTTAGCAGAGGTGACAAACCTGTGTAGTCCCTATTCCACTGATTGAGCATGCAAAGATGCAGTGGTCTGAGATGTAGGCGGGCAAACGGAACTATGTCCATTGCCTCTATCATAAGGCAGATTACTTCCATACACTGAGCCACTGACGGCCGAGAAGTGGAATGAAGAGCATGGCAGTAAGTTAGAAGCTTTGATAACCTGACCTCTGTCAGCAAAATTTTCATTTCTACTGAATCTATCAGTGTTCCTAGGAAGGAAACTCTTGTGAGAGGGGAGAGAGAACTCTTTTCTTCGTTCACCTTCCACCAGTGAGACCTCAGAAAGGCCAGAACAATGTCCGTATGGGACTTGGCGATTTGAAAAGTCGACGCCTGTATCAGAATGTCTAGGTAAGGAGCCACCGCTATGCCCCGTGGCCTTAGAACCGCCAGTAGGGACCCTAGAACCTTCGTAAAGATTCTTGGTGCCGTGGCTAACCCGAAGGGAAGAGCCACCAACTGGTAATGCCTGTCTAAGAAGGCGAACCTGAGGAACTGATGATGATTTCTGTGAATCGGAATGTGGAAATAAGCAACCTTTAAGTCCACAGTAGTCATATATTGACCCTCCTGGATCATAGGAAGGATGGTTCGGATAGTCACCATCTTGAAGGATGGGACCCTGAGAAATTTGTTTAGGATCTTGAGATCCAAGATTGGTCTGAAAGTTCCCTCTTTTTTGGGAACTATAAACAGATTTGAATAGAAGCCCTGCCCCTGTTCCTCCCTTGGAACTGGGTGGATCACTCCCATAACCAGTAGGTCTTGAACACAACGTAATGCCTCTCTCTTTATCTGGTTTACAGATAATTATGAGAGATGAAATCTCCCCTTTGGAGATTAAGCTTTGAAGTCCAGAAGATATCCCTGGGAAACAATCTCTATAACCCAGGGATCCTGGACGTCTCTTGCCCAAGCCTGGGCGAAGAGAGAAAGTCTGCCCCCTACTAGATCCGGTCCCGGATCGGGGGCTACTCCTTCATGCTGTCTTAGAGGCGGCAGCAGGTTTTTTGGCCTGCTTCCCCTTGTTCCAAGCCTGGTTAGGTCTCCAGAGCATTAGAGGAAGCTGAAGCTGCGCCACTTTTGAAGTTTCGAAATGAACGAAAATTATTCTGTTTGGTCCTTAATTTATTGGACCTATCCTGAGGAAGGGTGTGACCTTTTCCTCCAGTAATATCAGAAATGATCTCCTTCAGGCCCGGCCCGAAAAGGGTCTGTCCTTTGAAGGGGATGTTAAGAAGCTTAGACTTTGAAGTAACGTCTGCTGACCAGGACTTAAGCCATAGCGCCCTGCGCGCCAGAATGGCAAAACCTGAATTCTTAGCCGTTAGTTTGGTTAGATGAAAAACGGCATCAGAAATAAAGGAATTAGCTAACTTGAGAGCTTTAATCCTGTCTAAAATATAATCTAACTGGGTCTATACCTGTAGAGCCTCCTCAAGAGACTCGAACCAAAAAGCCGCTGCAGCAGTAACTGGGGCAATGCATGCAAGAGGCTGGAGAATAAAACCTTGATGGATAAAAAATTTCTTAAGGAGACCCTCCAATTTTTTATCCATAGGATCTAGGAAAGCACAACTGTCCTCGACGGGGATAGTTGTACGCTTAGCTAGGGTAGAAACAGCACCCTCCACCTTAGGGACTGTCTGCCAAGAGTCCCGTTTAGCCACATCTATAGAAAACATCTTTTTAAAAGCAGGAGGGGGAGAGAACGGAACACCTGGTCTATCCCATTCCTTAGTAATAATTTCCGAAAACCTCTTAGGGACTGGAAAGACATCAGTGTAAACAGGCACTGCAAAGTATTTGTCCATTTTACACAATTTCTCTAGAACTACAATGGGGTCACAGTCATCCAGAGTCGCTAAAACCTCCCTGAGCAATAAGCGTAGGTGTTCAAGCTTAAATTTAAAGGCTGTCATTTCAGAATCGGACTGAAGTAACGTCTTCCCTGAATCTGAAATCTCACCCTCAGATAGCAACTCCCTTGCCGCGGCTTTGGAGCATTGTGAGGGTATATCGGACATAGCTACTATAGCGTCAGAAAGCTCTGTATTTGTTCTAGCCCCAGAGCTGTCTCGCTTTCCCTGTAACCCTGGCAGTTTGGACAATACCTCTGTGAGGGTATTAGTCATAACTGCCGCCATGTCTTGTAAGGTAAACGCATTGGACGCGCTAGATGTACTTGGCGTCACTTGAGCGGGAGTTATAGGTTCTGACACGTGGGGAGAGCTAGATGGCATAACCTCCCTTTTGTCAGTCTGAGAAACCTCTGGTGATAAATCTTTAAATGCCATAATATGGTCTTTATAATTTAAAGAAATTTCAGTACATTTGGTACACATTCTAAGAGGGGGTTCCACAATGGCTTCTAAACATATTGAACAAGGAGTTTCCTCTATGTCACACATGTTTAACAGACTAGTAATGAGACCAGCAAGCTTGGAAAACACTTTAATAAATGTGAAACAGCAATTAAACAAAAACGGTACTGTGCCTTTAAGAGAAAAAAACAATCACATAAACTGCAAAACAGTGTTAAAAAGTAGTAAACTCTTCGAAATTTTTACAGTGTGTATAAGGGACTAAAGCAGCATTGCACCCACTTGCAAATGGATGATTAACCCTTTAGGCCCCAAACCGGATTTGAAAAACGTTAAAAACGTTAACAAACAGTTAAACACCTTGCCACAGCTCTGCTGTGGCTCCTACCTGCCCTCAAATATGATTTAGGGAAGAAATAAGCCCTCTATAGTGGTCCTCAGATGCTAGAGGACTCCTTTAGGGAAGCTGGATGTCTCAGTCTGAATAAGAACTGCGCATCTAGAGCGCGAAAATAGGCCCCTCCCACCATGCACTCGATGTCAGAGGGCCTTAAGAAAATACTCCTAGGAGTATCTGACTAGCCATGTGGAAACTAGGCCCCAAAAAACGATTTATCACCCTCAGAGAAAAAAACGTTCTTTCTATATAACATGTAAACGTTTTGTCACTAAGAAATATGAGTATTAACATGAATATTACCCTTTTTTGTAAGCATGATCCCAGTCGTTGTTAAATCACTGCATCAGGCTTACCTCAATTATACAAGGCTCTGTCAGCATTTTCTAGATCTTATCATCTCTCTAGAAATAAATATACTGAACATACCTCAAGGCAGGTAATCTGCAAACCGTTCCCCCAACTGAAGTCTTTCCCATACTCTTCAGTTATGTGTGAGAACAGCAATGTACCTTAGTTACAAACCGCTAAGATCATCAACCTCCAGGCAGATTCTTCTTCTAATTTCGGCCTGCGAGAAAAACAGTACGACGCCGGTACCGTTTAAAAATAACAAACTCTTGATTGAAGGTAAAAACTACACTAAGTCACCACATATCTCTTGATACTTCCTATCTTGTTGAGAGCTGCAAGAGAATGACTGGGGGTGGCAGTTAGGGGAGGAGCTATATAGACAGCTCTGCTGTGGGTGTCCTCTTGCAACTTGCTGTTGGGAAGGAGAATATCCCACAAGTAATGGATGAACCCGTGGACTGGATACACCTTACAAGAGAAATACTCCTAGGAGTATCTGATTAGCCATGTGGAAACTAGGCCCCAAATAAAGAGTTATCTCCCTCAGAGAAAAAACGTCCTATTTTTTAATTCATGTAAACGTTTAACTGTCACTGAGTAATAAGAGTATTACCCTGTTTTGTAAGCATGATCCCAGTTGCTGTTAAATCACTGCATCAGGCTTACCTCAAATACACAAGGCTCTGTCAGCATTTTCTAGAACTCATTCATCTCTCTAGAAATAAATATACTGAACATACCTCAAAGCAGGTAATCTGCAGACCGTTCCCCCAACTGAAGTCTTTCCCATACTCTTCAGTTATGTGTGAGAACAGCAATGGACCTTAGTTACAAACCGCTAAGATCATCAACCTCCAGGCAGAACTCTTCTTCTAATTTCTGCCTGAGAGTAAAACAGTACAACGCCGGTACCGTTTAAAAATAACAAACTCTTGATTGAAGGTAAAAACTACACTAAGTCACCACATATCTCTTGATACTTCCTATCTTGTTGAGAGCTGCAAGAGAATGACTGGGGGTGGCAGTTAGGGGAGGAGCTATATAGACAGCTCTGCTGTGGGTGTCCTCTTGCAGCTTCCTGTTGGGAAGGAGAATATCCCAAAAGTAATGGATGAACCCGTGGACTGGATACACCTTACAAGAGAAAGGCCTTTTTTGAGGGCTATTTTTGAAGTTTAGTTTTAGTATAAGTGGAGTTTTAGAATAGGCAAAACTATTTTTTTATATTTGGTAATTTATTTATTTTGTGTAATTTTAGGATTTAGTAATGATAGTTTTTTTTTTAAAGCAATGCTAGGTTTGTTAAATTTAAGGTAAGGTTAGGTTTTTTATTTTTAATTGTAAGATTATTTTTTATTTTTTTCAGGTAAGTTTTTTTTTTCCTTTTAAAGGTACTGTTAGGTTTTTTTATTTTACAGGTAAGGTTAGTCTGTTTTGGGGTAACTTAGGGGGTGTTAGTTTAGGGGGTTTAGATGCTAGTGAGTTACTTTCTGATGGGGGTTGTGGCGGTTTAGGGGTTAATAGTGTAGTGGGTTACTTTGCGATTGGGTTGTGGCGGTTTAGGGGTTAAAAGAGAAATGGGTTACTTTGTGATGGGGGTTGTGGTGGTTTAGGTGTTAATGGTGTAGCCGGTGGGCTATGTGGAGGTTTAGGGGTAATGGTGTAGTGGGGACTTTGCGGTGGGCAATGCAGCGGTTTAGGGGTTATTAGAGTAAGTGAATTATGGCGATTTGGGTTAGTTTGCAAGTATGAGTTTTTCATGATATTGTAACTTCTGATCTTTGTACACGTTGAGTTAGTGTGCGTGCAAAAAAACCCCATTTACTTTCAACTTGTAATACGTGTGCTACCCGGCGCATGCAAAGAGCAGAAGTCGTGTGGAGTCAGCGTGCGAGCGGGAATTACCGTTCCACTCATAATCTAGCCATTAATGTGAAGTCCCTCTCAAAATGGACAAGCTACTAACTTTAGCTGCAGCAAGCAACAAAGCTATGTTAACTCATCAGTTCCTTTAAGAGATTCACATCATAAAAACTGTCCTTGCATTTAGATTGATATGTTAAAAATAAAACATCTCCAAAGAGTACACGTCCTCTATACAAACCATGTCCTGAAGCAGCTCATAATTATGAGTAAATCTGATGTGATTCCTTGAGGAAAATAATTGATTTACCCATAAAAAAATACTTAGTACAACTTGCCAGCATTAAGTCTATACTTTTGGCTCCACAACATTCACTTCAGTCACTTTTCATTTTGTGGCCTTTGGAAACATTTTCAGCAGCCGTGTAATCGGGACAGTTTTCCACTTTCACAATTCTGAAAAGTGCCTGCTGATTTCAACGATTAAACACTGATGGCTGCAGTGCTTGAACGGAGATTACATCACAGAAACTCTTTTACAGCTACCTGCTGCGAGCTGAGTATTGACAAGTAAATTCCACTGAATTACATGATCTATGATGATTTTAAATTGCACTTCATTTGAGGCTGTTTGCCAGGTCATGACTTGTTTTACTAATTTACTATTAAATAAAAACTCCTGCAATGCTGGCATGAAAAGCAATCTACTTGTAGCTTTCATTGGCACAACGACATCTGTAGCTTTCATTGGCATGATTACCCATGCCAATGAAAGCTAGAGTACAAGCGACTGTTTCCACTCTGTCATGTACAACTTGATAGAGACATTTTCTTTTCTGGAATTTTTCCCACAAGGCTTTTATTGTCTCCAGTTTGTGTGACTTATCTACCTGTGCTATTCACAGGAAATATGATTACATATCTGCTCTCCCTGAATCTTTAGATATCACTATATTCTCTAAAATATTAATGGGTAAAGTAGGCAGGAAGAACACAATCTCCTGTAGAGGATTCCAAACGTGCTATTGAAAGTTTGTCTCTTTTCTATTGAAAGTTTGTGACGAGCTGCCACTGTCAAACACAAGGCTAAAATGTGATCCAATTCAGAAAGCAACATCATGGTTTCCAAAATAAAAACTCTTGACAGACTAAGGACTCAGGAACTTTAAAGGGACACTGAACCCAATTTTTTTCTATCATGATTCAGATTGGTGAATACATTCACAAACCAATAAACAAGTGCTGTCCATGGTCCTGAACCAAAAAATTGTCTGGCTCCTTAGCTTAGATGCCTTCTTTTTTAAATAAAGATAGCAAGAGAACAAAGAAAAACTGATAATAGGGGTAAATTAGAAAGTTGCTTAAAATTGTATGCTCTATCTGAATCACAAAAGAAAAAATGTGGGTTCAGTGTCCCTTTAACCCCTTGAGTGCTAATGACGGCTCTGAGCCGTCGCAGAGTTTCTCACTCAGGTGCTAACGACGGCTCAGAGCCATCGCCAGCACTCTCCCACCTTGAGGGAGATCTGGGGGCTCCAACCCGCTCCTACCCCGGCGATTGTGCCTGTAGAGTGACAGGCATCGCCGGGGCTTCCTGTTTTGCGTGATGACGTCACCATGCAACTTTATGTAAAAAAGACAATGGACAATATAGGGAAAGGGGGCATGCTGCTTAGAAGCCTGTATCTCAGCAGCTACAGACCCCCAAGACCCACCATTGGAAAGGTAATCGCCTAACCTTTCCAATGGTATACGTCTTGGGGATCTGAAATGAAAAGAAAAAATGTAAAAAAATTAAAAATAAATTAAAAATGTAAAATTAAAAAACCCTCAAATGTGCTTAGCACCCAGGTGGGAAAGTGCTTAGCACTCAAAGGGTTAAATATGTAGACAGAAACTTTTGTTCTGTCTGTACTCTATGTCATTATATATTTGAGGTTAAAGTCATACAAACAAAACATTCCAGTTTTATGGAATTTCTATCAATATGTGTTTAAAACCTATGTATGCTAACTAGGCCTAAAGACATAGTGTCACGCCGCGCTAACTGTTGCTAGGGGCGCAGCGTCTCCTTCCCTGCTCGTTGTCAGGGGCGGTGTCAGGTCCAAATGCGTGCGGTGCTGACGTCATCACTGCACGCTCCTCTCTCTGATGCCGGTCTGGATTTATGTGGCGCGAATCCTGCGCCTATGTAAGTTGTTCAGAACGATCTATCACTTCTCAAGTATAGGTGTTACTTTGTGTGCTCCTAGGTGTGATAGATTGTTATTCTCTGGAAGGCCTTATTATTGTTGAACCATGCCTGTCTGACTACTCTGCCTGTTAACCCCTAAATTGCTGGATTGATATACTGCTGCTGAACCCTGCCTGTCTGACTATTCTGCCTGTTAACCTCTAAATAGCTGGATTAATATACTGCTGCTGAACTCTTGTCTGACCACTCTGCTTGATTAACCCTTATTGTTCTGGATTGCCTCTCTGTTGCCAAACCCTGCCTGTCTGACCATTCTAGTGGTTTATCCTTGGACTGCTTTACCTTTGCCAAACCCTGTCTGACCATTCTAGTGGTTTACCTTTTGACTACTTTACCGTTGCCAAACCCTGCCTGCCTGACCCTTCTTGTGGTTTACCCCTAAACTGCCTTTCTTTGATTCCCTGCCTGTTGTGAGTGCCGCTTACCTCATCTTGCGAACTTTCTCTGCTCAGGGATATTCCCTATCATTCCGGTTTGACGCTGGGATAAGAAGACTACTGGCCGAGTTCGGTCTGATAGTGGAATATCCCACGAGCATTACACATAGTGCTCCAAAAACTAGGAAGGAAAAAGCTGTATTCAATCCAGCAAGGCATAAGGCATCCATAGTGATGTGCTACAGACCAATCAGACCATCATTTAACAATGTTGTGTGTCCTGATGTCGGGATTGTGTCAGTACTGCCAAAAGTTAGAAGGAAGACTGCACATCTTTATTACATTTTATCTTGATGACCAGTTTCAAACTACTGTCTGTAAAGCTCATTTGTTTTTTAGGGCCTGTCCTTGCTGACTGGACCACACGGAGCTCCAAACTGGGTTTTCCTGCTGTCATCCCTGGTGATTCTCCCTCTCAGCTATGCTGGTGATTACCTCTCAACTACAGGAAATTAGTAATTAGCTGACTAAATAATACCACTAAGCAGGTCACTTCTAGAACTAAAGTTCTAGAAGTACCACCGCCAGCACTCTGAGTATGAATAGTGTTTGAATTCAGGTGCACGGCCCTCAAAGGATATTTGCATATGCCGTTGTAAAACGGTAATAACTTTTACTAGAAGCATTTTTGCTAATAGAGGTATATTGCAAAAATGCTTCTATTTCAAAGTGAAATGCACCTATTAATATTTCAATTTTGTATCTTTCTTTTGTAACTTTCTATCCCTTTAAAGTGACATAGAAGTCAACATTAAGTGTTTACAATTTTTTTTAAAAAATGTAAAACAAATTAGGAATTTACTCCTATTTTGAAATCCTTTTTCTTTTAGTATTCTTTGTTGAAACGTACTATTTCCACCAAAGCATAGCATACTTCAGTAGGCTCAGGACTTTGCACTATATGTATAACATTCTTACAAACATAGCTGCCATATATCACTCAAAACACATGAACACTTAAGTATTTCAGCAAGGGACAACAGAATTAAATTGCATTTTTTTAGAAAAAATCGTATACCCTATCAAACAGGAAAGGTTAATATGCACTTCCCTTTAGATCAAATGTGCATTCCCAGTCTGTACAACGTCAGGTACCATATATTAGAAACAATTCTCTATACATTGAAAATCTTCAATCACAGATCCTAAATGGTCAGATAAAATGAGTTATAGTGACATCAAAGATATGGGAAGGGAGTGAAGTTTTGGACGAGTAAGCCAAATGAATGCACACTCCAGACCAGTGATGGCCAACCTGGGCACTTCAGATGTTGCATAACTACAGTTCCCATGATGCTTAGGCACTCAAGTCCTGTAAAGCATCATGGGAAATGTAGTTCTGAAACTTCAAGGTTTGCCATCACTGCGTTAGATTCTTCAGATCACATGGTTAACTGCACAAACATATAAAAACAAATGAAGAAAAAAAATTCCAATGAAATCACCGTTCTGGAAAGTATATATGATTTTGTTTTTCTAATTATATTTAAAAAAAATTTCCTCAAACATAATTTTTGCTGTATAGTCTAAAAGAAATAAATAATACTGTACATATAAAAAAATATAGCTGCCATCTTCGAACAAAAGAAAATTTATGATTACCTGATAAATTTATTTCTTTTTAGACACGATGAGTCCACGGATTTCATTCTTAATTGTGGGATTACGCCTCCTAGTCAGCAGGAGGCGGCAAAGAGCACCCCAGCAGAGCTGTATATATAGCTCCTCCCTTCCCTCCCACTCCAGTCATTCAACCGAAGTTAGGAAGAGAAAGGAAAAGCTAAGGTGCAGAGGTGACTGAAGTTTATCCAAAATAAAAACCTGTCTCAGAGAACAGGACGGGCCGTGGACTCATCGTGTCTAAAAAGAAACAAATTTATCAGGTAAGCATACACTTTCTTTTCTTTTTAAAGACACGATGAGTCCACGGATTTCATCCTTACTTGTGGGATACAATACCAAAGCTATAGTACACGGATGATAAGGGAGGGACAAGACAGGGAACCTAAACAGAAGGCACTACTGCTTGAAGAACCTTTCTCCCAAAAGCAGCCTCAGCCGAGGCAAAGGTATCAAATTTGTAAAATTTAGAAAAAGTGTGAGGAGAGGACCAAGTTGCAGCCTTGCAAATCTGTTCAACAGAAGCATAATTTTTGAATGCCCATGAGGAAGCAACAGCCCTAGTGGAATGAGCCGTAATTTTTTCAGGAGGCTGCCGTCCAGCAGTCTCATATGCAAAATGGATGATGCTCTTCAACCAAAAAGAAAGAGGTAGCCGTAGCTTTCTGACCCTTACGTTTTTCCCGAAAAAATGACAAATAAAGAAGATGATTGACGAAAGTCCTTAGTCGCATGTAAGTAAAATTTTGACGCATGGACTACGTCCAAATTGTGTAGTAGGCGGTTCTTCTGAGAAGGAGGATTAGGACACAAGGAAGGAACAACAATCTCCTGATTAATGTTCTTGTCCGAAACAACTTTAGGAAGAAAACCAAGTTTAGTACGTAAAACCACCTTATCCGAATGAAAAATAAGGTAAGGAGAAGTATATTGTAATGCCTAAAGCTCAGACACTCTTCGAGCAGAAGAAATGGCAACAAGAAATAAAACTTTCCAAGATAACAACTTAATATCTATGGAATGCATAGGTTCAAACGGAACCCCTTGAAGAACTTTAAGAACTAAATTCAAACTCCATGGAGGAGCAATTGGTTTAAACACAGGCCTGATTCTAATCAAAGTCTGACAAAAAGATTGAATATCTGGAACATCTGCCAGACGCTTGTGTAACAAAACAGATAAGGCAGAGATCTGACACTTTAAGGAACTCGCTGATAACCCCTTCTCCAATCCTTCTTGGAGAAAAGACAAAATCCTGGGAATCCTAATTCTACTCCATGAGTAACCCTTAGATTCACATCAATAAAGATATTTGTGCCATATCTTATGGTAAATCTTCCTAGTTACCGGCTTACGCGCCTGAATTCAGGTATCTATAACCGAATCAGAGAACCCTCGCTTGGATAAGATCGGCATACCAAATCCTGTGAGGCCACGCAGGAGCAATGAGGATCACTGATGCCCTCTCCTGTTTGATTCGAGCAATAACTCGGGGAAGGAGAGCAAACAGGGGGAATAGATATGCTAGGCTGAAGGACCAAGGAACTGCCAAGGCATCTATCAGCTCGGCCTGGGGGTCCCTGGACCTGGACCCGTATCTCGGAAGCTTGGCATTCTGACGAGATGCCATGAGATCCAACTCCGGCTGACCCCATCTGAGAATCAGAGTGGAGAATATTTCCCTGGGATGTGGATCGCCGACAGGTGGCAAGAATGGGACTCCGCCCACTGGATTATCCTGCCTACTTCGGTCATCGCTAAGAAACTCCTTGTTCCTCCCTGATGATTGATGTAAGCCACCGTCATTATGTTGTCCGACTGGAATCTGATGAATTGGGTCGAAGCCAACTGAGGCCAGGCCCGAAGCGCATTGAAGATCGCCCTAAACTCTAGAATGTTGATGGGAAGGAGAGACTCTGCCTGGGCCCATACTCCCTGAGCCTTTAAAGAGCCCCAGACTGCTCCCCATCCTAAAAGGCTGGCATCCGTTGTCACAATCACCCATGAAGGTCTGCAAAAGCATGTCCCCTGGGATAGATGATCCAGAGACAACACCATTGAAGAGAGTCCCTCGTCTCCTGATCTAGGGTTATTTGAGGAGACAAATCCGTATAATCTCCATTCCACTGCTTGAGCATGCTTAGCTGCAGAGGCCTGAGATGAAAGCGAGCAAACGGTATGATGTCCATTGCCGCCACCATCAATCCGATTACCTCCATGCACTGAGCCACTGACGGCCGAGTATTGGACTGAAGGGCTCGACATGTATTCAGAATCTTTGACTTTCTGACCTTTGTCAGAAAAATTCTCATGGATATAGAGTCGGTTAGAGTTCCCAGGAAGGTTACCCTTGTTTGCGGAATTAATGAACTCTTTTCCAGATTTACTTTCCACCCATGAGTTCTCAGGAAGGATAGCACAATGTCGGTATGGGATCTCGTTAGCTGATAAGAGGACGCCTGGATTAGAATATCGTCCGATAAGGCGCCACCGCAATGCCCCGTGGTCGTAGAACCGCCAGTAGAGATCCCAGACCTTTTGTGAAAATTCTGGGCGCCGTGGCCAGACCGAAAGGGAGAACCACAAACTGAAAATGTTTGCCCAGAAAGGCAAACCTCAGGAACTTGTGATGATCTCTGTGGATAGGAACATGAAGATATGCATCCTTAAGATCCACTGTCGTCATAAATTGACCCTCCTGGATAAATGGAAGAATGGTACGAATAGTTTCCATCTTGAAAGATGGAACTCTGAGAAACTTTTTGAGACTCTTGAGGTCTAAAATAGGTCTGAAAGTTCCCTCCTTTTTGGGAACTACAAACAGATTTGAATAAAACCCCTGCCCCTGTTCCTGTATTGGAACAGGACAAATTACTCCCATGGAAGAGAGGTCTCTTGCACAATGTAAGAACGCCTCTTTTTTTATCTGGTCTGCAGATAATCTTGAAAGAAGAAATCTTCCTCGAGGGAAAGAATTTCTGAACTCCAGTTTGTATCCCTGAGACACTATTTCTATAGCTCAGGCATCCTCAACATCTCGCACCCAAGCCTGGATGAAAAAGCAAAGTCTGCCCCCTACCAGATCCGGTCCTGGATCGGGGGCAAACCCTTCATGCTGACTTGGAAGCAGCAGCAGGTTTCTTTGATTGTTTACCTTTGTTCCATGACTGTTTGGGTCTCCAGGTAGACTTGGATTGCGAATAGTTTCCTTCCTGTTTAAAGGAAGATGAGGAGTTTCCTTTGAAATTTCGAAAGGAACGAAAATTACTTTGTTGACCCTTCTGCTTGGATCGTTTATCCTGAGAAGGAGATGACCCTTAGCTCCCGTGATGTCAGAAATAATTTCCTTCAAGCCAGGACCAAACAAGGTCTTCCTCTTGTAAGGAATAGCCAGAAGTTTAGACTTGGATGACACGTCTGCAGACCAAGGTTTCAACCATAATGCCCTGTGGGCTAGGACGGAAAAACCTGAACTCTTAGCAGCCAATTTAGTAATTTGCAGAGAAGCATCAGTAATAAACGAATTAGCTAATTTAAGAGCTTTAATCCGATCCTGTATCTCTTACAGAGAAGTCTCCGTCTTAAGAGACTCTGCAAGAGCGTCAAACCAATAAGCTGCCACACTAGTAACCGTAACAATGCAAGCAGCCGGTTGTAAAAGTAAACCCTGGTGGACATAAATCCTTTTAAGTAGATTCTCCAACTTCTTATCCATAGGATCTTTAAAAGCACAACTATCCTCAATAGGAATAGTAGTCCGCTTAGCCAGGGTGGAAATAGCTCCCTCCACCTTAGGAACCGTCTGCCAAGAGTCCCTGACAGCGTCAGATATAGGAAACATTTTCTTGCAAATTGGAGAAGAAGAGAAGGGAATACCTGGTCTCTCCCATTCTTTAGCAACAATCTCCGAAGTAAGCTTGGGAACTGGAAAAACATCCGAGTAAGAAGGCACTTCTAAGTACCTGTCTAACTTACTCAACTTCTCCGGGGAGACCACTATCGTATCACAGTCATCCAAAGTCACTAAAACCTCCCTTAGCAACAGGCGGAGGTGTTCTAGTTAACTTGAAAGAAACCACTTCTGAATCAGTCAGAGGTAAGGAACTTTCTGAGTCAGAAATTTCACCTTCCGATAGAACCTCCATACCCTCCAACTCAGAGCCCTGAGAGGGTACGTCCGAGATTGCCATCAAAGTATCAGAAGCTTCATTAACCACAAAGTTGTCATTTCTTTTACGCTTGCCTTGAAATATAGGAAAGGCAGATAACGCATCAGAAAGAGTAGAAGACATAACCACAGCTGTGTCTTTTAAGGTAACTGCAGCAGAAACTTGAGAAGACGTACAAGGCACTGCTTGAGTGGGCATTAAGGGCTTTGATGCTTGGGGAGAAAGCTGCGGCATACTCTGCATCTCCTCGTTAGAATCCTGAGAAGCATCTGCTTTGGACAAGGATTTATCAGAGAAAATTCTTTCTCTACAGCTTAAAGCCCTCTCAATGCATGAGGGACAAAAAGGAACAGGAGATTCCACATTGGCATTCAAACACATGGCACAAGTAACATTCTGGATATCTTCTAAATCCATGATAAAAAACAGAACAAAAAATATGTACTGGCCCTTTAAAAAGTAATAACTCCTTAAAAATGTAAACAACCACTCTTTGTGTTGAAAAAAAGCAAGAGTGTATATGACCTAATACTCAATTAGAAGACTGGCCCTTATTGATAAACCACTCTCTATTGTATTGGCCCTTTAAAATGAAAAAGAAACGGATACTATATCTTTTGTATTGGCCCCTTAAAATTTAAACATTCAAATAGGCTTTGAAAATGGATAAAGTACTTTAGTAAATCTTGCACCTTTATGCCTCAACAGCTCCGCTGATGCACCTACCTGATAACCCGGTTCTTAGACCACTCTTCCAGCAAGCTTAACAGCGTCAGCTAGCAATCGATTCACAGAACGCTATCAACCCCTTTCTTTATAAAACCAAGCGGTTCTTAGCTTAACACCCAGCTAGCCTGCAGATGTCGGAACTCCGAAAAACAATTGCGCGGCGTCACCAAACTGACTGAAGCGTGCGAAAATGAGCACCGCCCTTCATGGGCGTCAGAGTCTAAAACCGCTGAACGGCTAAGATTTAACATAAAACCCAAAAGCCCCAGAAATCCAGTGCCTGATAATGCAGCCTCCTTTATCGGCTAAGACATGTACACGTAGCCATATTAAAGTAACGCACAATGTAAATGAAGTCCTTATTAAGCATAAATGTTCCAGAAAATAACGCCAAGCGTAGCCCAATGTCGGAACAAAGACATTATGTGGGAAAGTCTCGTACTTTTAATGAGACTATGTCCCCAATAAAATAGCCCCAAGCATGGCCCCGAGTCTGCTAAGTGCTGTCTGGCAAGAGAGCTCTTTACTCAAAGAGCCCATGTTCCCATAAGTATATATATAATTAAGTGCAGAAACCTCTCTGAGGTAAATATATCCCTGAGGAGCTTCCTTCAGAATAATAAAGGCTGCACTTACCTCTATGCTGTCCGACAGCAGGACAGCCTCAACAGGGTTCAGAGGTCCTTTCCCTCCTATAGTCCTGTAGACAAGATAGAGCATGAGTTAGATTCAGCTTATGCCATCACAAAAAGGGCAGCATCACAGTATGCGAGGTGCAGTGAGAATTATGTCCCACCAGTTCCCAATGCCCTAAAGCCACCAATAGCTCTAGTCTAGAGACTGACAAAGACTACGGCTACACCCTAGAAAAAAGCAGCACTCTCTGGCACTACTTTAAAAATAACAAACTCTTGATTGAAGAATCTAATCTAGCACCTCACTTTACCTCTTCCTATCACTAACATAGGCAAAGAGAATGACTGGGGTGGGAGGGAAGGGAGGAGCTATATATACAGCTCTGCTGTGGTGCTCTTTTCCTCCTCCTGCTGACCAGGAGGCATAATCCCACAAGTAAGGATGAAATCCGTGGACTCATCGTGTCTTTAAAAAGAAATATAATTACCTATGTAACTATAAAAATAAATATATATAAAAAAAACAGACAGTGCTACAAATAAGTACAAATAAGTCCCAACGTACCAAATTATTTTTAGCATTTTTGCTATCACTCAGTTTAAACAGAAATAGAGCTTTTGATTTTTTGATTTATCTATGAAATTTTTTTTTTTTTAAAGAAAACACCACAAGGTATTGATCTAGGCCCATTTTGGTATATTTGATGCCACTATTTGGCCACCAGATATGATCATATAAAAAAAATATATATGTTAACTTTTTCACACGCTTTGAGTTTCTCACTGAAATTATTTACACACAACTGCTGCAGTCAAATGACAAATGGCTAAAAAAAAGCTTCTCTTGGATCCCCTTTGTTCAGAAATAGTAGACATGCATGGCTTTGCTATTGCTTTTTGACAATTAGAATGGCACTAATTGAAGCCGCACACCTTATGTGAAATTCATGACATTGAAGGGGTTAATCAATTAACTTGAAAGGTTAATTTTTGATGCAGAGTAGAGATTACCCTTACATCTGACACCTCACGCTCACTGATACCTACCTGATCACTCCCAATGCCTCCTAGTAACCAGTTTATGTTTTATTTGCTATTATTTTTTATTTATTTCATAATGTATGGTTTGTTCTGTAGTGTAGTGGTGCCCCCTCCCTGTGATCATCAATTAGAGAGCCCCTCTCTTCCAATTTGCCTTTTGCAGTGTGTAGTTTCCCATCCCTCCCTCTTCCTTCAAATTGATTTCTGTAGTGTAGGGCTCCAGAACCAGCTCTGTTACCATATGAAGACAGAGACCCGCAGCTCAGGATCAGCAGTTCTCGGCTGTCACTTTACAGCCGAGGCCACTGTTGCTTCCCGAAAGGGACACTGAACCCATTTTTTTTCTTTCATGAATCAGATAGAGCATGCAGTTTTAAGAAACATTCTAATTTACTCCTATTATCAATTTTCTTCGTTCTCTCATTTAGCCACCAATCAGCAAGCACTACCCAGGTGCTGAACCAAAGATGGACCATCTAGTAATCTTACCGTCCTGCTTCCTCAAATAAAGATACCAAAAGAAGAAGAAAAAAATGATAATAGGAGTAAATTAGAAAGCAGGTTAAAATCGCATGCTCTATCTGATTCATGAAAGAAAATTTTTGGATTCAGTATCCCGTGAAGCTGCGACCTATATATATGTTATGAGGTACGATGGGCAATGTACGGCATGATGTATATATATATATATATATATATATATATATATATATATATATATATATATATATATATATGCCAGTTTGGGTTAAGGGGTTAAAAATTACAGCAAACGTTTAGGTTTAAAAGTTACAGTACTGGGACATATGTATTTTGCAGCCAGTCATGTATTGAAAAAACAGAATTTATGCCTCTAACACCACATTCACTTTACACTCCCGAGAGAGACCCTAGTGCTTAGAGCCAGCAAAGAGAATGACTGGGGGGTGGTGCTAGAGGGGGAGCTATATGGACAGCTTTGCTGTGTGCTCTCTTTGCTACTTCCTGTAGGGAATGAGAACATCCCACAAGTAAAGGATGAATCCGTGGACTGGATACACCTTGCAAGAGAAACATAATTAACACTGTTTGCATATATAAAAGCTTTTCTAAACTCAATTCCTCTCCTCTATTATGCCCTTGAATCCCCTTAGCATGTAAGCCTATGAGCCCAGCTGTTTGTAGATCACCTTCATGAGAGCTGACTTTAACAGTGCAACTATTGACAGGGCTCTCTACCCACTTAAAGGACCAGTAAAGACAGTAGATTTGCACATTTTATTAATAAAAGTAATTTGGAAAGTTGTTTAAAATTGCATATATCTGAATCAATTTAAAAAAAATTCAGGGACAGATGCCTCCATTATGCTGAATTGTGCACAGTAATATATATTATTATTATTATCAGGTATTTGTAGAGCGCCAACAGATTCCGCAGCGCTGAATATATATAATATATAAACAATATGTAGGTTGTGGAGAATTTCAAAAATACACCTTATAAAATCAAACTTTATTGATAACCATATAACAATTTCTTAAAGAAAAAGGGAAAACAAGTGAGTACATACAATTCCTTACGGTTATCTGGTTAAATATCAATAGTACCCTTTTGCAACATCGCTTGTCAGAAACAGGAAGGATACACAAAAAAAGGGGAAATTATTAAAAAGTGGCCACGGCTTAGAGCATACACGTGCGACAATGATAAAATATATATTGTGTAATTATAGGCAGTTGGATATCACCTCATATTAGATATTAGTTGCTTAACATCAACTATATAGTATTGGCTGTGACTGATATATCTAAGTTCATATGAATTGTTCCTTTAAGTCGGATTTCAAACATCGAGTATATCAACAAAGTATTTTAATGGGCTTATTTATCATATGCCCTTCACACTATATGAAGTTACTCTATTTTCCTTAAACGTTTTATTAATCACGTGATGAATATCGATATCTTTCAGATATTCATAGGATAGTAACAATTATTTAGCCCTCAAATATTTAGATAGTAATTATGGTTACTGGATTTCCCATGGTATATAACACACATTTTCTAGCCTTAGTTATAGGATGTTAAGTCTCTATCATACCACCACACAAGCAGTTCCTTTAAATAAGTCACTAATATCCATTTTAGCATGTATCAGCGTATAAGATAGAAGGATCATTTATATATATTCAGCATCCACAGCTCATGCATACCGACTTGTCTCATAACTATACATTCATTACAGTGGGTGCCGATATTTTTCAAGCACCCACTCTATAGATTACGAGGTCAGTTAAATGAAAGTTCTCAATCCCATACTTATACATACAATATATATACATTACATATGTTATCACAACACATATTTATTAACTCTCTGATGCTGAACAATGAACATTGGTTTATTGTGGCAACACTGACTTAGATGATAATTTGTTATGTTTAACAATGGGTTTCATCAGAGAGTTAATAAATGTGTTGTGATAACATATGTAATGTATTTGTAAATTCACCTTTGAAATACTTACTAAGGAGGAAAAATCCTCTGTAAGATAGGCATGAACACTGCCAGACATTTTGATTGACATTCAACATAGTGATATTTTGATCACAAAATACGCCTACAACAAACACGGGTTTTGCAGTGTGGTAACCATGACAACCCTGAATGATACAAAAAGACCCACTAGATGCGAGGCTGGCCCCTAACACTGACGAAGTCACGTAATTGTGAGGAAACACGTCGGTGGGGGCGGGGCTTATGGGCAAAAAAAGGGGTTGAAAAATATCAGCACTAAATCTCTGCTACTTTGTTATTAATTTCTACCATTCGGGTGATAGATTGTATGTATAAGTATGGGATTGAGAACTTTCATTTAACTGACCTCGTAATCTATAGAGTGGGTGCTTGAAAAATATCGGCACCCACTGTAATGAATGTATAGTTATGAGACAAGTCGGTATGCATGAGCTGTGGATGCTGAATATATATAAATGATCCTTCTATCTTATACGCTGATACATGTTAAAATGGATAATAGTGACATATTTAAAGGAACTGCTTGTGTGGTGGTATGATAGAGACTTAACATCCTATAACTAAGGCTAGAAAATGTGTGTTATATACCCTGGGAAATCCAGTAACCATAATTACGGAAGATAGAGTAACTTCATATAGTGTGAATGGCATATGATAAATAAGCCCATTAAAATAACTTGTTGATATACTCAGTGTTTGAAATCCGACTTAAAGGGATAATTCATATGAACTTAGATATATCTATCAGTCACAGCCAATACTATATAGTTGATGTTAAGCAACTAATATCTAATATGAGGTGATATCCAACCGCCTATAATTACACAATATATATTTTATCATTGTTGAACGTGTATGCTCTAAGCCGTGGCCACTTTTTAATAATTTCCCCTTTTTTGTGTATCCTTCCTGTTTCTGACAAACGATGTTGCAAAAGGGTACTATTGATATTTAACCAGATAACCGTAAGGAATTGTATGTACTCACTTGTTTTCCCTTTTTCTTTAAGGAATTTTAATATGGTTATCAATAAAGTTTGATTTTATAAGGTGTATTTCTTTAAATTCTCCACTACCTACATATTGTTTATATATCTGAATCATGAAAGTTTAATTTTGACATAAGTGTCCCTTTCATCCCTATAAATATTACCCTGCATATCATGCCTATGTTTATAGTGCTACAGAATCTTTTGGCGCTCTACAACATTCTTTATGTAAGAACTTACCTGATAAATTCATTTCTTTCATATTAGCAAGAGTCCATGAGCTAGTGACGTATGGGATATACATTCCTACCAGGAGGGGCAAAGTTTCCCAAACCTCAAAATGCCTAAAAATACACCCTTTCACCACACCCACAATTCAGTTTAACGAATAGCCAAGTAGTGGGGTGATAAAGAAAGGAGTAAAAAGCATCAACAAAGGAATTTGGAAATAATTGTGCTTTATACAAAAAATCATAACCACCATAAAAAGGGTGGGCCTCATGGACTCTTGCCAAAATGAAATAAATAAATTTATCAGGTGAGTTCTTACATAAATTATGTTTTCTTTCATGTAAATGGCAAGAGTCCATGAGCTAGTGACGTATGGGATATCAATACCCAAGATGTGGAACTCCACGCAAGAGTCACTAGAGAGGGAGGGATAAAATAAAAAAACAGCCATTTTCCGCTGAAAATATAATCCACAACCCAAATTATAAGTTTATTCTTTTAATGACAAGAAAAACTGAAAACATCAGCAGAAGAATCAAACTGAAACAGCTGCCTGAAGAACTTTTCTACCAAAAACTGCTTCTGAAGTAGCAAATACATCAAAACGGTAGAATTTAGTAAATGTATGCAAAGAGGACCAAGTTGCCGCTTTGAAAATCTGATCAACTGAAGCTCCATTCTTAAAAGCCCACGAAGTGGAGACTGATCTAGTAGAATGAGCTGTAATTCTCTGAGGCGGGGTCTTACCCGACTCCAAATAAGCTGAATGAATCAAAAGCTTTAACCAAGAAGCCAAGGAAATAGCAGAAGCCTTCTGACCTTTCCGAGGACCCGAAAATATAAGAAATAGACTAGAAGTCTTCCTGAAATCTTTGGTAGCTTCAACATAATATTTCAAAGCTGTTACCACATCCAAAGAATGTAAGGATCTTTCCAAAGAATTCTTAGGATTAGGACACAAGGAAGGGACAACAATTTCTCTACTAATGTTGTTAGAATTCACAACATTAGGTAAACATTTAAATGAAGTCCGCAAAACCGCCTTATCCTGATGAAAAATGAGAAAAGGAGATTCACAAGAAAGAGCAGAAAGCTCAGAAACTCTTCTAGCAGAAGAGATGGCCAAAAGGAACAACACTTTCCAAGAAAGTAGTTTAATGTCCAAAGAATGCATAGGCTCAAATGGAGGAGCCTGTAACGCCTTCAAAACAAAATTAAGACTCCAAGGAGGAGAAATTTATTTAATGACAGGCTTAATACGAACTAAAGCCTGTACAAAACATTGAATATCAGGAAGTTTAGCAATCTTTCTATGAAATAAAACAGAAAGAGCAGAGATTGGTCCCTTCAAGGAACTTGCTGACAAACCTTTATCCAATAAATTCAAAGTGATGGAAACAGCACACCTTTAACTTCTTTTGTGGGGCACGGAGTAACAGACTTGCCAGGTCTCTGTAGAATCCACAATTTCAAAAAACTCCAGCCACCAACGTCATTAAAAGACCTTTATTAACTTATTCTGGGTCCCAGTATACAATGTTTCAAGCCTGCATTAGGCTCTTAATCAAGTATCAAACCTTTATCCAAACCATCCTGAAGAAACTGTAAAATTCTAGGAATTCTAAAAGAATGCCAAGAGAATTTATGAGAAGAACACCATGAAATGTAAGTCTTCCAAACTCGATAATAAATATTTCTAGAGACAGATTTACGAGCTTGTAACATAGTATTAATCACTGAGTCAGAGAAACCTCTATGACTTAGCACTAAGCGTTCAATTTCCATACCTTCAAATTTAATGATTTGAGATCCTGATGGAAAAATGGACCTTGAGACAGTAGGTCCGGCCAAGGTTGGCAACTGGACATCCGAACAAGATCCGCATACCAAAACCTGTGTGGCCATGCAGGAGCCATCAGCAACACAAACGATTGTTCCATGATGATTTTGGAGATCACTCTTGGAAGAAGAACTAGAGGCGGAAAGATGTAAGCATACTGATAACACCAAGGAAGTGTCAGCGCATCCACTGCTTCCGCCTAAACATCCCTGGACCTGGACAGGTATCTGGGAAGTTTCTTGTTTAGATGAGAGGTCATCAGATCCATCTCTGGAAGACCCCACATCTGAACAATCTGAGAAAACACATCTGGATGGAGAGACCACTCCCCTGGATGTAAAGTCTGACGGCTGAGATAATCCGCCTCCTAATTGTCTACACCTGGGATATGCACCGTAGAGATTAGACAGGAGCTGGATTCCACCCAAGCAAGTATCCGAGATACTTCTTTCATGGCTTGGGGACTGTGAGTCCCACCCTGATGATTTACATATGCCACAGTTGTGATATTGTCTGTCTGAAAGCAAATGAACGGTTCTCTCTTCAATAGAGGCCAAAACTGAAGAGCTCTGAGAATTGCACGGAGTTCTAAAATATTGAATGGTAATCTCGCAATACCCTGTTCTCTGATTACAGAGAGTAGGGCACCTAGAACCTTTGAAAAGATTCTTGGAGCTGTTGCTAGGCCAAATGGAAGAGCAACAAGTTGGTAATGCTTGTCTAGAAAAGAGAATCTCAGGAACTGATAATGTTCTGGATGAATCGGAATATGAAGGTATGCATCCTGCAAGTCTGTTGTGGACATATAATGCCCTCGCTGAACAAAAGGCAGAATAGTCCTTATAGTCACCATCTTGAAAGTTGGTACTCTTACATAACGATTCAAAATTTTCAGATCCAGAACTGGTCTGAATGAAATTTCCTTCTTTGGGACAATGAATAGATTTGAATAAAACCCCAGACCTTGTTCCTGAAAAGGAACCGGCATGATTACCCCTGAAAACTCCAGGCCTGAAACACACTTCAGGAAAGCCTGAGCTTTTACTGGATTTGCTGGGATGCGTGAGAGAAAAAAATCTTCTCACAGGTGGTCTTACTCTGAATCCTATTCGATCCCCTTGAGAGACAATGCTCTGAATCCATTGATTTTAGACAGATTTTATTCCTTAATCTGCCCCCTACCAGCTGAGCTGGAATGAGGGCTGCACCTTCATGCGGACTTAGGGGCTGACTTTGGTTTCTTAAATTGCTTGGATTTATTCCAATTTCAGGAAGGCTTCCAATTGGAAACAGATTCCTTGGGGGAAGGATTAGATTTTTGTTCCTTATTTTGACGAAAGGAACGAAAACTGTTAGAAGCCTTATATTTACCCTTAGGTTTTTTATCCTGAGGCAGAAAAACTCCCTTTCCCCCAGTAACAGTTGAAATAATAGAATCCAACTGAGAACCAAATAAATTATTACCTTGGAAAGAAAGAGATAGTAATCTAGACTTAGATGTCATATCAGCATTCCAAGATTTAAGCCGCAAAGCTCTTCTAGCTAAAATAGCTAAAGACATGGATCTAACATCAATTTTGATAATATAAAAAATGGCATCACAAATAAAATGATTAGCATGTTGCAGTAAGCGAACAATGCTAGATATGTCAGAATCCAATTCTTGTTGCGCTAAATTTTCCAACCAAAAAGTTGATGCAGCTGCAACATGAGCCAAAAAAATTGCAGGTCTGAGAAGATGACCTGAATATAAATAGGCTTTCCTTAGATAAGATTCAAGCTTCCTATCTAAAGGATCCTTAAATGAATTACTATCTTCCATAGGAATAGTGGTA